>NW_026988735.1:0-77840 GCF_030222135.1 Aotus nancymaae
AGTGGTGGATTCAGCAGTCTGCAAACACTTTCTCTGCAGAGTCCCAAAACAGGCGTTTTCAGCCCATTACCGGCATATGGAAGAAACAGCAGTAAGCACAGGGAAATATCTGCTTCTAAATCCAAAACGCAGCTATCTAACAGAACGGTTGTCAATGTGTGCACTCAACTTCCAGAGTTAAACCCGTGTGTGGATTCAGCAGTCTGCAGAGACTTTCTCTGCAGAGTCCCAAAACAGGCGTTTTCAGCCCATTACCGGCATATGGAAGAAACAGCAGTAAGCACAGGGAAATATCTGCTTCTAAATCCAAAACGCAGCTATCTAACAGAACGGTTGTCAATGTGTGCACTCAACTTCCAGAGTTAAACCCGTGTGTGGATTCAGCAGTCTGCAAACACTTTCTCTGCAGAGTCCCAAAACAGGCGTTTTCAGCCCATTACCGGCATATGGAAGAAACAGCAGTAAGCACAGGGAAATATCTGCTTCTAAATCCAAAACGCAGCTATCTAACAGAACGGTTGTCAATGTGTGCACTCAACTTCCAGAGTTAAACCCGTGTGTGGATTCAGCAGTCTGCAGAGACTTTCTCTGCAGAGTCCCAAAACAGGCGTTTTCAGCCCATTACCGGCATATGGAAGAAACAGCAGTAAGCACAGGGAAATATCTGCTTCTAAATCCAAAACGCAGCTATCTAACAGAACGGTTGTCAATGTGTGCACTCAACTTCCAGAGTTAAACCCGTGTGTGGATTCAGCAGTCTGCAGAGACTTTCTCTGCAGAGTCCCAAAAACAGGCGTTTTCAGCCCATTACCGGCATATGGAAGAAACAGCAGTAAGCACAGGGAAATATCTGCTTCTAAATCCAAAACGCAGCTATCTAACAGAACGGTTGTCAATGTGTGACTCAACTTCCAGAGTAAAACCCGTGTGTGGATTCAGCAGTCTGCAGAGACTTTCTCTGCAGAGTCCCAAAACAGGCGTTTTCAGCCCATTACCGGCATATGGAAGAAACAGCAGTAAGCACAGGGAAATATCTGCTTCTAAATCCAAAACGCAGCTATCTAACAGAACGGTTGTCAATGTGTGCACTCAACTTCCAGAGTTAAACCCGTGTGTGGATTCAGCAGTCTGCAGAGACTTTCTCTGCAGAGTCCCAAAACAGGCGTTTTCAGCCCATTACCGGCATATGGAAGAAACAGCAGTAAGCACAGGGAAATATCTGCTTCTAAATCCAAAACGCAGCTATCTAACAGAACGGTTGTCAATGTGTGCACTCAACTTCCAGAGTTAAACCCGTGTGTGGATTCAGCAGTCTGCAGAGACTTTCTCTGCAGAGTCCCAAAACAGGCGTTTTCAGCCCATTACCGGCATATGGAAGAAACAGCAGTAAGCACAGGGAAATATCTGCTTCTAAATCCAAAACGCAGCTATCTAACAGAACGGTTGTCAATGTGTGCACTCAACTTCCAGAGTTAAACCCGTGTGTGGATTCAGCAGTCTGCAGAGACTTTCTCTGCAGAGTCCCAAAACAGGCGTTTTCAGCCCATTACCGGCATATGGAAGAAACAGCAGTAAGCAAAGGGAAATATCTGCTTCTAAATCCAAAACGCAGCTATCTAACAGAACGGTTGTCAATGTGTGCACTCAACTTCCAGAGTTAAACCCGTGTGTGGATTCAGCAGTCTGCAGAGACTTTCTCTGCAGAGTCCCAAAACAGGCGTTTTCAGCCCATTACCGGCATATGGAAGAAACAGCAGTAAGCACAGGGAAATATCTGCTTCTAAATCCAAAACGCAGCTATCTAACAGAACGGTTGTCAATGTGTGCACTCAACTTCCAGAGTTAAACCCATGTGTGGATTCAGCAGTCTGCAAACACTTTCTCTGCAGAGTCCCAAAACAGGCGTTTTCAGCCCATTACCGGCATATGGAAGAAACAGCAGTAAGCACAGGGAAATATCTGCTTCTAAATCCAAAACGCAGCTATCTAACAGAACGGTTGTCAATGTGTGCACTCAACTTCCAGAGTTAAACCCGTGTGTGGATTCAGCAGTCTGCAGAGACTTTCTCTGCAGAGTCCCAAAACAGGCGTTTTCAGCCCATTACCGGCATATGGAAGAAACAGCAGTAAGCACAGGGAAATATCTGCTTCTAAATCCAAAACGCAGCTATCTAACAGAACGGTTGTCAATGTGTGCACTCAACTTCCAGAGTTAAACCCGTGTGTGGATTCAGCAGTCTGCAGAGACTTTCTCTGCAGAGTCCCAAAACAGGCGTTTTCAGCCCATTACCGGCATATGGAAGAAACAGCAGTAAGCACAGGGAAATATCTGCTTCTAAATCCAAAACGCAGCTATCTAACAGAACGGTTGTCAATGTGTGCACTCAACTTCCAGAGTTAAACCCGTGTGTGGATTCAGCAGTCTGCAGAGACTTTCTCTGCAGAGTCCCAAAACAGGCGTTTTCAGCCCATTACCGGCATATGGAAGAAACAGCAGTAAGCACAGGGAAATATCTGCTTCTAAATCCAAAACGCAGCTATCTAACAGAACGGTTGTCAATGTGTGCACTCAACTTCCAGAGTTAAACCCGTGTGTGGATTCAGCAGTCTGCAGAGACTTTCTCTGCAGAGTCCCAAAACAGGCGTTTTCAGCCCATTACCGGCATATGGAAGAAACAGCAGTAAGCACAGGGAAATATCTGCTTCTAAATCCAAAACGCAGCTATCTAACAGAACGGTTGTCAATGTGTGCACTCAACTTCCAGAGTTAAACCCGTGTGTGGATTCAGCAGTCTGCAGAGACTTTCTCTGCAGAGTCCCAAAACAGGCGTTTTCAGCCCATTACCGGCATATGGAAGAAACAGCAGTAAGCACAGGGAAATATCTGCTTCTAAATCCAAAACGCAGCTATCTAACAGAACGGTTGTCAATGTGTGCACTCAACTTCCAGAGTTAAACCCGTGTGTGGATTCAGCAGTCTGCAGAGACTTTCTCTGCAGAGTCCCAAAACAGGCGTTTTCAGCCCATTACCGGCATATGGAAGAAACAGCAGTAAGCACAGGGAAATATCTGCTTCTAAATCCAAAACGCAGCTATCTAACAGAACGGTTGTCAATGTGTGCACTCAACTTCCAGAGTTAAACCCATGTGTGGATTCAGCAGTCTGCAAACACTTTCTCTGCAGAGTCCCAAAACAGGCGTTTTCAGCCCATTACCGGCATATGGAAGAAACAGCAGTAAGCACAGGGAAATATCTGCTTCTAAATCCAAAACGCAGCTATCTAACAGAACGGTTGTCAATGTGTGCACTCAACTTCCAGAGTTAAACCCGTGTGTGGATTCAGCAGTCTGCAGAGACTTTCTCTGCAGAGTCCCAAAACAGGCGTTTTCAGCCCATTACCGGCATATGGAAGAAACAGCAGTAAGCACAGGGAAATATCTGCTTCTAAATCCAAAACGCAGCTATCTAACAGAACGGTTGTCAATGTGTGCACTCAACTTCCAGAGTTAAACCCGTGTGTGGATTCAGCAGTCTGCAGAGACTTTCTCTGCAGAGTCCCAAAACAGGCGTTTTCAGCCCATTACCGGCATATGGAAGAAACAGCAGTAAGCACAGGGAAATATCTGCTTCTAAATCCAAAACGCAGCTATCTAACAGAACGGTTGTCAATGTGTGCACTCAACTTCCAGAGTTAAACCCGTGTGTGGATTCAGCAGTCTGCAGAGACTTTCTCTGCAGAGTCCCAAAACAGGCGTTTTCAGCCCCATTACCGGCATATGGAAGAAACAGTAAGCACAGGGAAATATCTGCTTCTAAATCCAAAACGCAGCTATCTAACAGAACGGTTGTCAATGTGTGCACTCAACTTCCAGAGTTAAACCCGTGTGTGGATTCAGCAGTCTGCAGAGACTTTCTCTGCAGAGTCCCAAAAACAGGCGTTTTCAGCCCATTACCGGCATATGGAAGAAACAGCAGTAAGCACAGGGAAATATCTGCTTCTAAATCCAAAACGCAGCTATCTAACAGAACGGTTGTCAATGTGTGCACTCAACTTCCAGAGTTAAACCCGTGTGTGGATTCAGCAGTCTGCAGAGACTTTCTCTGCAGAGTCCCCAAAACAGGCGTTTTCAGCCCATTACCGGCATATGGAAGAAACAGCAGTAAGCACAGGGAAATATCTGCTTCTAAATCCAAAACGCAGCTATCTAACAGAACGGTTGTCAATGTGTGCACTCAACTTCCAGAGTTAAACCCGTGTGTGGATTCAGCAGTCTGCAGAGACTTTCTCTGCAGAGTCCCAAAACAGGCGTTTTCAGCCCATTACCGGCATATGGAAGAAACAGCAGTAAGCACAGGGAAATATCTGCTTCTAAATCCAAAACGCAGCTATCTAACAGAACGGTTGTCAATGTGTGCACTCAACTTCCAGAGTTAAACCCGTGTGTGGATTCAGCAGTCTGCAGAGACTTTCTCTGCAGAGTCCCAAAACAGGCGTTTTCAGCCCATTACCGGCATATGGAAGAAACAGCAGTAAGCACAGGGAAATATCTGCTTCTAAATCCAAAACGCAGCTATCTAACAGAACGGTTGTCAATGTGTGCACTCAACTTCCAGAGTTAAACCCGTGTGTGGATTCAGCAGTCTGCAGAGACTTTCTCTGCAGAGTCCCAAAAACAGGCGTTTTCAGCCCATTACCGGCATATGGAAGAAACAGCAGTAAGCACAGGGAAATATCTGCTTCTAAATCCAAAACGCAGCTATCTAACAGAACGGTTGTCAATGTGTGCACTCAACTTCCAGAGTTAAACCCGTGTGTGGATTCAGCAGTCTGCAGAGACTTTCTCTGCAGAGTCCCAAAACAGGCGTTTTCAGCCCATTACCGGCATATGGAAGAAACAGCAGTAAGCACAGGGAAATATCTGCTTCTAAATCCAAAACGCAGCTATCTAACAGAACGGTTGTCAATGTGTGCACTCAACTTCCAGAGTTAAACCCGTGTGTGGATTCAGCAGTCTGCAGAGACTTTCTCTGCAGAGTCCCAAAACAGGCGTTTTCAGCCCATTACCGGCATATGGAAGAAACAGCAGTAAGCACAGGGAAATATCTGCTTCTAAATCCAAAACGCAGCTATCTAACAGAACGGTTGTCAATGTGTGCACTCAACTTCCAGAGTTAAACCCGTGTGTGGATTCAGCAGTCTGCAAACACTTTCTCTGCCGAGTCCCAAAACAGGCGTTTTCAGCCCATTACCGGCATATGGAAGAAGCAGCAGTAAGCACAGGGAAATATCTGCTTCTAAATCCAAAACGCAGCTATCTAACAGAACGGTTGTCAATGTGTGCACTCAACTTCCAGAGTTAAACCCGTGTGTGGATTCAGCAGTCTGCAGAGACTTTCTCTGCAGAGTCCCAAAACAGGCGTTTTCAGCCCATTACCGGCATATGGAAGAAACAGCAGTAAGCACAGGGAAATATCTGCTTCTAAATCCAAAACGCAGCTATCTAACAGAACGGTTGTCAATGTGTGCACTCAACTTCCAGAGTTAAACCCGTGTGTGGATTCAGCAGTCTGCAGAGACTTTCTCTGCAGAGTCCCAAAACAGGCGTTTTCAGCCCATTACCGGCATATGGAAGAAACAGCAGTAAGCACAGGGAAATATCTGCTTCTAAATCCAAAACGCAGCTATCTAACAGAACGGTTGTCAATGTGTGCACTCAACTTCCAGAGTTAAACCCGTGTGTGGATTCAGCAGTCTGCAGAGACTTTCTCTGCAGAGTCCCAAAACAGGCGTTTTCAGCCCATTACCGGCATATGGAAGAAACAGCAGTAAGCACAGGGAAATATCTGCTTCTAAATCCAAAACGCAGCTATCTAACAGAACGGTTGTCAATGTGTGCACTCAACTTCCAGAGTTAAACCCGTGTGTGGATTCAGCAGTCTGCAGAGACTTTCTCTGCAGAGTCCCAAAACAGGCGTTTTCAGCCCATTACCGGCATATGGAAGAAACAGCAGTAAGCACAGGGAAATATCTGCTTCTAAATCCAAAACGCAGCTATCTAACAGAACGGTTGTCAATGTGTGCACTCAACTTCCAGAGTTAAACCCGTGTGTGGATTCAGCAGTCTGCAGAGACTTTCTCTGCAGAGTCCCAAAACAGGCGTTTTCAGCCCATTACCGGCATATGGAAGAAACAGCAGTAAGCACAGGGAAATATCTGCTTCTAAATCCAAAACGCAGCTATCTAACAGAACGGTTGTCAATGTGTGCACTCAACTTCCAGAGTTAAACCCGTGTGTGGATTCAGCAGTCTGCAGAGACTTTCTCTGCAGAGTCCCAAAACAGGCGTTTTCAGCCCATTACCGGCATATGGAAGAAACAGCAGTAAGCACAGGGAAATATCTGCTTCTAAATCCAAAACGCAGCTATCTAACAGAACGGTTGTCAATGTGTGCACTCAACTTCCAGAGTTAAACCCGTGTGTGGATTCAGCAGTCTGCAGAGACTTTCTCTGCAGAGTCCCAAAACAGGCGTTTTCAGCCCATTACCGGCATATGGAAGAAACAGCAGTAAGCACAGGGAAATATCTGCTTCTAAATCCAAAACGCAGCTATCTAACAGAACGGTTGTCAATGTGTGCACTCAACTTCCAGAGTTAAACCCATGTGTGGATTCAGCAGTCTGCAAACACTTTCTCTGCAGAGTCCCAAAACAGGCGTTTTCAGCCCATTACCGGCATATGGAAGAAACAGCAGTAAGCACAGGGAAATATCTGCTTCTAAATCCAAAACGCAGCTATCTAACAGAACGGTTGTCAATGTGTGCACTCAACTTCCAGAGTTAAACCCGTGTGTGGATTCAGCAGTCTGCAGAGACTTTCTCTGCAGAGTCCCAAAACAGGCGTTTTCAGCCCATTACCGGCATATGGAAGAAACAGCAGTAAGCACAGGGAAATATCTGCTTCTAAATCCAAAACGCAGCTATCTAACAGAACGGTTGTCAATGTGTGCACTCAACTTCCAGAGTTAAACCCGTGTGTGGATTCAGCAGTCTGCAGAGACTTTCTCTGCAGAGTCCCAAAACAGGCGTTTTCAGCCCATTACCGGCATATGGAAGAAACAGCAGTAAGCACAGGGAAATATCTGCTTCTAAATCCAAAACGCAGCTATCTAACAGAACGGTTGTCAATGTGTGCACTCAACTTCCAGAGTTAAACCCGTGTGTGGATTCAGCAGTCTGCAGAGACTTTCTCTGCAGAGTCCCAAAACAGGCGTTTTCAGCCCATTACCGGCATATGGAAGAAACAGCAGTAAGCACAGGGAAATATCTGCTTCTAAATCCAAAACGCAGCTATCTAACAGAACGGTTGTCAATGTGTGCACTCAACTTCCAGAGTTAAACCCGTGTGTGGATTCAGCAGTCTGCAGAGACTTTCTCTGCAGAGTCCCAAAACAGGCGTTTTCAGCCCATTACCGGCATATGGAAGAAACAGCAGTAAGCACAGGGAAATATCTGCTTCTAAATCCAAAACGCAGCTATCTAACAGAACGGTTGTCAATGTGTGCACTCAACTTCCAGAGTTAAACCCGTGTGTGGATTCAGCAGTCTGCAGAGACTTTCTCTGCAGAGTCCCAAAACAGGCGTTTTCAGCCCATTACCGGCATATGGAAGAAACAGCAGTAAGCACAGGGAAATATCTGCTTCTAAATCCAAAACGCAGCTATCTAACAGAACGGTTGTCAATGTGTGCACTCAACTTCCAGAGTTAAACCCGTGTGTGGATTCAGCAGTCTGCAGAGACTTTCTCTGCAGAGTCCCAAAACAGGCGTTTTCAGCCCATTACCGGCATATGGAAGAAACAGCAGTAAGCACAGGGAAATATCTGCTTCTAAATCCAAAACGCAGCTATCTAACAGAACGGTTGTCAATGTGTGACTCAACTTCCAGAGTAAAACCCGTGTGTGGATTCAGCAGTCTGCAGAGACTTTCTCTGCAGAGTCCCAAAACAGGCGTTTTCAGCCCATTACCGGCATATGGAAGAAACAGCAGTAAGCACAGGGAAATATCTGCTTCTAAATCCAAAACGCAGCTATCTAACAGAACGGTTGTCAATGTGTGCACTCAACTTCCAGAGTTAAACCCGTGTGTGGATTCAGCAGTCTGCAGAGACTTTCTCTGCAGAGTCCCAAAACAGGCGTTTTCAGCCCATTACCGGCATATGGAAGAAACAGCAGTAAGCACAGGGAAATATCTGCTTCTAAATCCAAAACGCAGCTATCTAACAGAACGGTTGTCAATGTGTGCACTCAACTTCCAGAGTTAAACCCGTGTGTGGATTCAGCAGTCTGCAGAGACTTTCTCTGCAGAGTCCCAAAACAGGCGTTTTCAGCCCATTACCGGCATATGGAAGAAACAGCAGTAAGCACAGGGAAATATCTGCTTCTAAATCCAAAACGCAGCTATCTAACAGAACGGTTGTCAATGTGTGCACTCAACTTCCAGAGTTAAACCCGTGTGTGGATTCAGCAGTCTGCAGAGACTTTCTCTGCAGAGTCCCAAAACAGGCGTTTTCAGCCCATTACCGGCATATGGAAGAAACAGCAGTAAGCACAGGGAAATATCTGCTTCTAAATCCAAAACGCAGCTATCTAACAGAACGGTTGTCAATGTGTGCACTCAACTTCCAGAGTTAAACCCGTGTGTGGATTCAGCAGTCTGCAAACACTTTCTCTGCCGAGTCCCAAAACAGGCGTTTTCAGCCCATTACCGGCATATGGAAGAAGCAGCAGTAAGCACAGGGAAATATCTGCTTCTAAATCCAAAACGCAGCTATCTAACAGAACGGTTGTCAATGTGTGCACTCAACTTCCAGAGTTAAACCCGTGTGTGGATTCAGCAGTCTGCAGAGACTTTCTCTGCAGAGTCCCAAAACAGGCGTTTTCAGCCCATTACCGGCATATGGAAGAAACAGCAGTAAGCACAGGGAAATATCTGCTTCTAAATCCAAAACGCAGCTATCTAACAGAACGGTTGTCAATGTGTGCACTCAACTTCCAGAGTTAAACCCGTGTGTGGATTCAGCAGTCTGCAAACAGTTTCTCTGCAGAGTCCCAAAACAGGCGTTTTCAGCCCATTACCGGCATATGGAAGAAACAGCAGTAAGCACAGGGAAATATCTGCTTCTAAATCCAAAACGCAGCTATCTAACAGAACGGTTGTCAATGTGTGCACTCAACTTCCAGAGTTAAACCCGTGTGTGGATTCAGCAGTCTGCAAACACTTTCTCTGCCGAGTCCCAAAACAGGCGTTTTCAGCCCATTACCGGCATATGGAAGAAGCAGCAGTAAGCACAGGGAAATATCTGCTTCTAAATCCAAAACGCAGCTATCTAACAGAACGGTTGTCAATGTGTGCACTCAACTTCCAGAGTTAAACCCGTGTGTGGATTCAGCAGTCTGCAGAGACTTTCTCTGCAGAGTCCCAAAACAGGCGTTTTCAGCCCATTACCGGCATATGGAAGAAACAGCAGTAAGCACAGGGAAATATCTGCTTCTAAATCCAAAACGCAGCTATCTAACAGAACGGTTGTCAATGTGTGCACTCAACTTCCAGAGTTAAACCCGTGTGTGGATTCAGCAGTCTGCAGAGATTTTCACTGCAGAGTCCCAAAACAGGCGTTTTCAGCCCATTACCGGCATATGGAAGAAACAGCAGTAAGCACAGGGAAATATCTGCTTCTAAATCCAAAACGCAGCTATCTAACAGAACGGTTGTCAATGTGTGCACTCAACTTCCAGAGTTAAACCCGTGTGTGGATTCAGCAGTCTGCAGAGACTTTCTCTGCAGATTCCCAAAACAGGCGTTTTCAGCCCATTACCGGCATATGGAAGAAACAGCAGTAAGCACAGGGAAATATCTGCTTCTAAATCCAAAACGCAGCTATCTAACAGAACGGTTGTCAATGTGTGCACTCAACTTCCAGAGTTAAACCCGTGTGTGGATTCAGCAGTCTGCAAACACTTTCTCTGCAGAGTCCCAAAACAGGCGTTTTCAGCCCATTACCGGCATATGGAAGAAACAGCAGTAAGCACAGGGAAATATCTGCTTCTAAATCCAAAACGCAGCTATCTAACAGAACGGTTGTCAATGTGTGCACTCAACTTCCAGAGTTAAACCCGTGTGTGGATTCAGCAGTCTGCAAACACTTTCTCTGCAGAGTCCCAAAACAGGCGTTTTCAGCCCATTACCGGCATATGGAAGAAACAGCATAAGCACAGGGAAATATCTGCTTCTAAATCCAAAACGCAGCTATCTAACAGAACGGTTGTCAATGTGTGCACTCAACTTCCAGAGTTAAACCCGTGTGTGGATTCAGCAGTCTGCAGAGACTTTCTCTGCAGAGTCCCAAAACAGGCGTTTTCAGCCCATTACCGGCATATGGAAGAAACAGCAGTAAGCACAGGGAAATATCTGCTTCTAAATCCAAAACGCAGCTATCTAACAGAACGGTTGTCAATGTGTGCACTCAACTTCCAGAGTTAAACCCGTGTGTGGATTCAGCAGTCTGCAGAGACTTTCTCTGCAGAGTCCCAAAACAGGCGTTTTCAGCCCATTACCGGCATATGGAAGAAACAGCAGTAAGCACAGGGAAATATCTGCTTCTAAATCCAAAACGCAGCTATCTAACAGAACGGTTGTCAATGTGTGCACTCAACTTCCAGAGTTAAACCCGTGTGTGGATTCAGCAGTCTGCAAACAGTTTCTCTGCAGAGTCCCAAAACAGGCGTTTTCAGCCCATTACCGGCATATGGAAGAAACAGCAGTAAGCACAGGGAAATATCTGCTTCTAAATCCAAAACGCAGCTATCTAACAGAACGGTTGTCAATGTGTGCACTCAACTTCCAGAGTTAAACCCGTGTGTGGATTCAGCAGTCTGCAAACAGTTTCTCTGCAGAGTCCCAAAACAGGCGTTTTCAGCCCATTACCGGCATATGGAAGAAGCAGCAGTAAGCACAGGGAAATATCTGCTTCTAAATCCAAAACGCAGCTATCTAACAGAACGGTTGTCAATGTGTGCACTCAACTTCCAGAGTTAAACCTGTGTGTGGATTCAGCAGTCTGCAGAGACTTTCTCTGCAGAGTCCCAAAACAGGCGTTTTCAGCCCATTACCGGCATATGGAAGAAACAGCAGTAAGCACAGGGAAATATCTGCTTCTAAATCCAAAACGCAGCTATCTAACAGAACGGTTGTCAATGTGTGCACTCAACTTCCAGAGTTAAACCCGTGTGTGGATTCAGCAGTCTGCAAACACTTTCTCTGCAGAGTCCCAAAACAGGCGTTTTCAGCCCATTACCGGCATATGGAAGAAGCAGCAGTAAGCACAGGGAAATATCTGCTTCTAAATCCAAAACGCAGCTATCTAACAGAACGGTTGTCAATGTGTGCACTCAACTTCCAGAGTTAAACCCGTGTGTGGATTCAGCAGTCTGCAGAGACTTTCTCTGCAGAGTCCCAAAACAGGCGTTTTCAGCCCATTACCGGCATATGGAAGAAACAGCAGTAAGCACAGGGAAATATCTGCTTCTAAATCCAAAACGCAGCTATCTAACAGAACGGTTGTCAATGTTTGCACTCAACTTCCAGAGTTAAACCCGTGTGTGGATTCAGCAGTCTGCAGAGACTTTCTCTGCAGAGTCCCAAAACAGGCGTTTTCAGCCCATTACCGGCATATGGAAGAAACAGCAGTAAGCACAGGGAAATATCTGCTTCTAAATCCAAAACGCAGCTATCTAACAGAACGGTTGTCAATGTGTGCACTCAACTTCCAGAGTTAAACCCGTGTGTGGATTCAGCAGTCTGCAGAGACTTTCTCTGCAGAGTCACAAAACAGGCGTTTTCAGCCCATTACCGGCATATGGAAGAAACAGCAGTAAGCACAGGGAAATATCTGCTTCTAAATCCAAAACGCAGCTATCTAACAGAACGGTTGTCAATGTGTGCACTCAACTTCCAGAGTTAAACCCGTGTGTGGATTCAGCAGTCTGCAGAGACTTTCTCTGCAGAGTCCCAAAACAGGCGTTTTCAGCCCATTACCGGCATATGGAAGAAACAGCAGTAAGCACAGGGAAATATCTGCTTCTAAATCCAAAACGCAGCTATCTAACAGAACGGTTGTCAATGTGTGCACTCAACTTCCAGAGTTAAACCCGTGTGTGGATTCAGCAGTCTGCAAACAGTTTCTCTGCAGAGTCCCAAAACAGGCGTTTTCAGCCCATTACCGGCATATGGAAGAAACAGCAGTAAGCACAGGGAAATATCTGCTTCTAAATCCAAAACGCAGCTATCTAACAGAACGGTTGTCAATGTGTGCACTCAACTTCCAGAGTTAAACCCGTGTGTGGATTCAGCAGTCTGCAAACACTTTCTCTGCCGAGTCCCAAAACAGGCGTTTTCAGCCCATTACCGGCATATGGAAGAAGCAGCAGTAAGCACAGGGAAATATCTGCTTCTAAATCCAAAACGCAGCTATCTAACAGAACGGTTGTCAATGTGTGCACTCAACTTCCAGAGTTAAACCCGTGTGTGGATTCAGCAGTCTGCAGAGACTTTCTCTGCAGAGTCCCAAAACAGGCGTTTTCAGCCCATTACCGGCATATGGAAGAAACAGCAGTAAGCACAGGGAAATATCTGCTTCTAAATCCAAAACGCAGCTATCTAACAGAACGGTTGTCAATGTGTGCACTCAACTTCCAGAGTTAAACCCGTGTGTGGATTCAGCAGTCTGCAGAGACTTTCTCTGCAGAGTCCCAAAACAGGCGTTTTCAGCCCATTACCGGCATATGGAAGAAACAGCAGTAAGCACAGGGAAATATCTGCTTCTAAATCCAAAACGCAGCTATCTAACAGAACGGTTGTCAATGTGTGCACTCAACTTCCAGAGTTAAACCGGTGTGTGGATTCAGCAGTCTGCAGAGACTTTCTCTGCAGAGTCCCAAAACAGGCGTTTTCAGCCCATTACCGGCATATGGAAGAAACAGCAGTAAGCACAGGGAAATATCTGCTTCTAAATCCAAAACGCAGCTATCTAACAGAACGGTTGTCAATGTGTGCACTCAACTTCCAGAGTTAAACCCGTGTGTGGATTCAGCAGTCTGCAGAGACTTTCTCTGCAGAGTCCCAAAACAGGCGTTTTCAGCCCATTACCGGCATATGGAAGAAACAGCAGTAAGCACAGGGAAATATCTGCTTCTAAATCCAAAACGCAGCTATCTAACAGAACGGTTGTCAATGTGTGCACTCAACTTCCAGAGTTAAACCCGTGTGTGGATTCAGCAGTCTGCAGAGACTTTCTCTGCAGAGTCCCAAAACAGGCGTCTTCAGCCCATTACCGGCATATGGAAGAAACAGCAGTAAGCACAGGGAAATATCTGCTTCTAAATCCAAAACGCAGCTATCTAACAGAACGGTTGTCAATGTGTGCACTCAACTTCCAGAGTTAAACCCGTGTGTGGATTCAGCAGTCTGCAGAGACTTTCTCTGCAGAGTCCCAAAACAGGCGTTTTCAGCCCATTACCGGCATATGGAAGAAACAGCAGTAAGCACAGGGAAATATCTGCTTCTAAATCCAAAACGCAGCTATCTAACAGAACGGTTGTCAATGTGTGCACTCAACTTCCAGAGTTAAACCCGTGTGTGGATTCAGCAGTCTGCAGAGACTTTCTCTGCAGAGTCCCAAAACAGGCGTTTTCAGCCCATTACCGGCATATGGAAGAAACAGCAGTAAGCACAGGGAAATATCTGCTTCTAAATCCAAAACGCAGCTATCTAACAGAACGGTTGTCAATGTGTGCACTCAACTTCCAGAGTTAAACCCGTGTGTGGATTCAGCAGTCTGCAAACACTTTCTCTGCAGAGTCCCAAAACAGGCGTTTTCAGCCCATTACCGGCATATGGAAGAAACAGCAGTAAGCACAGGGAAATATCTGCTTCTAAATCCAAAACGCAGCTATCTAACAGAACGGTTGTCAATGTGTGCACTCAACTTCCAGAGTTAAACCCGTGTGTGGATTCAGCAGTCTGCAGAGACTTTCTCTGCAGAGTCCCAAAACAGGCGTTTTCAGCCCATTACCGGCATATGGAAGAAACAGCAGTAAGCACAGGGAAATATCTGCTTCTAAATCCAAAACGCAGCTATCTAACAGAACGGTTGTCAATGTGTGCACTCAACTTCCAGAGTTAAACCCGTGTGTGGATTCAGCAGTCTGCAGAGACTTTCTCTGCAGAGTCCCAAAACAGGCGTTTTCAGCCCATTACCGGCATATGGAAGAAACAGCAGTAAGCACAGGGAAATATCTGCTTCTAAATCCAAAACGCAGCTATCTAACAGAACGGTTGTCAATGTGTGCACTCAACTTCCAGAGTTAAACCCGTGTGTGGATTCAGCAGTCTGCAGAGACTTTCTCTGCAGAGTCCCAAAACAGGCGTTTTCAGCCCATTACCGGCATATGGAAGAAACAGCAGTAAGCACAGGGAAATATCTGCTTCTAAATCCAAAACGCAGCTATCGAACAGAACGGTTGTCAATGTGTGCACTCAACTTCCAGAGTTAAACCCGTGTGTGGATTCAGCAGTCTGCAAACAGTTTCTCTGCAGAGTCCCAAAACAGGCGTTTTCAGCCCTTTACCGGCATATGGAAGAAACAGCAGTAAGCACAGGGAAATATCTGCTTCTAAATCCAAAACGCAGCTATCTAACAGAACGGTTGTCAATGTGTGCACTCAACTTCCAGAGTTAAACCCGTGTGTGGATTCAGCAGTCTGCAAACACTTTCTCTGCCGAGTCCCAAAACAGGCGTTTTCAGCCCATTACCGGCATATGGAAGAAGCAGCAGTAAGCACAGGGAAATATCTGCTTCTAAATCCAAAACGCAGCTATCTAACAGAACGGTTGTCAATGTGTGCATTCAACTTCCAGAGTTAAACCCGTGTGTGGATTCAGCAGTCTGCAGAGACTTTCTCTGCAGAGTCCCAAAACAGGCGTTTTCAGCCCATTACCGGCATATGGAAGAAACAGCAGTAAGCACAGGGAAATATCTGCTTCTAAATCCAAAACGCAGCTATCTAACAGAACGGTTGTCAATGTGTGCACTCAACTTCCAGAGTTAAACCCGTGTGTGGATTCAGCAGTCTGCAGAGACTTTCTCTGCAGAGTCCCAAAACAGGCGTTTTCAGCCCATTACCGGCATATGGAAGAAACAGCAGTAAGCACAGGGAAATATCTGCTTCTAAATCCAAAACGCAGCTATCTAACAGAACGGTTGTCAATGTGTGCACTCAACTTCCAGAGTTAAACCCGTGTGTGGATTCAGCAGTCTGCAGAGACTTTCTCTGCAGAGTCCCAAAACAGGCGTTTTCAGCCCATTACCGGCATATGGAAGAAACAGCAGTAAGCACAGGGAAATATCTGCTTCTAAATCCAAAACGCAGCTATCTAACAGAACGGTTGTCAATGTGTGCACTCAACTTCCAGAGTTAAACCCGTGTGTGGATTCAGCAGTCTGCAAACAGTTTCTCTGCAGAGTCCCAAAACAGGCGTTTTCAGCCCATTACCGGCATATGGAAGAAACAGCAGTAAGCACAGGGAAATATCTGCTTCTAAATCCAAAACGCAGCTATCTAACAGAACGGTTGTCAATGTGTGCACTCAACTTCCAGAGTTAAACCCGTGTGTGGATTCAGCAGTCTGCAAACACTTTCTCTGCCGAGTCCCAAAACAGGCGTTTTCAGCCCATTACCGGCATATGGAAGAAGCAGCAGTAAGCACAGGGAAATATCTGCTTCTAAATCCAAAACGCAGCTATCTAACAGAATGGTTGTCAATGTGTGCACTCAACTTCCAGAGTTAAACCCGTGTGTGGATTCAGCAGTCTGCAGAGACTTTCTCTGCAGAGTCCCAAAACAGGCGTTTTCAGCCCATTACCGGCATATGGAAGAAACAGCAGTAAGCACAGGGAAATATCTGCTTCTAAATCCAAAACGCAGCTATCTAACAGAACGGTTGTCAATGTGTGCACTCAACTTCCAGAGTTAAACCCGTGTGTGGATTCAGCAGTCTGCAGAGACTTTCTCTGCAGAGTCCCAAAACAGGCGTTTTCAGCCCATTACCGGCATATGGAAGAAACAGCAGTAAGCACAGGGAAATATCTGCTTCTAAATCCAAAACGCAGCTATCTAACAGAACGGTTGTCAATGTGTGCACTCAACTTCCAGAGTTAAACCCGTGTGTGGATTCAGCAGTCTGCAGAGACTTTCTCTGCAGAGTCCCAAAACAGGCGTTTTCAGCCCATTACCGGCATATGGAAGAAACAGCAGTAAGCACAGGGAAATATCTGCTTCTAAATCCAAAACGCAGCTATCTAACAGAACGGTTGTCAATGTGTGCACTCAACTTCCAGAGTTAAACCCGTGTGTGGATTCAGCAGTCTGCAGAGACTTTCTCTGCAGAGTCCCAAAACAGGTGTTTTCAGCCCATTACCGGCATATGGAAGAAACAGCAGTAAGCACAGGGAAATATCTGCTTCTAAATCCAAAACGCAGCTATCTAACAGAACGGTTGTCAATGTGTGCACTCAACTTCCAGAGTTAAACCCGTGTGTGGATTCAGCAGTCTGCAGAGACTTTCTCTGCAGAGTCCCAAAACAGGCATCTTCAGCCCATTACCGGCATATGGAAGAAACAGCAGTAAGCACAGGGAAATATCTGCTTCTAAATCCAAAACGCAGCTATCTAACAGAACGGTTGTCAATGTGTGCACTCAACTTCCAGAGTTAAACCCGTGTGTGGATTCAGCAGTCTGCAGAGACTTTCTCTGCAGAGTCCCAAAACAGGCGTTTTCAGCCCATTACCGGCATATGGAAGAAACAGCAGTAAGCACAGGGAAATATCTGCTTCTAAATCCAAAACGCAGCTATCTAACAGAACGGTTGTCAATGTGTGCACTCAACTTCCAGAGTTAAACCCGTGTGTGGATTCAGCAGTCTGCAGAGACTTTCTCTGCAGAGTCCCAAAACAGGCGTTTTCAGCCCATTACCGGCATATGGAAGAAACAGCAGTAAGCACAGGGAAATATCTGCTTCTAAATCCAAAACGCAGCTATCTAACAGAACGGTTGTCAATGTGTGCACTCAACTTCCAGAGTTAAACCCGTGTGTGGATTCAGCAGTCTGCAGAGACTTTCTCTGCAGAGTCCCAAAACAGGCGTTTTCAGCCCATTACCGGCATATGGAAGAAACAGCAGTAAGCACAGGGAAATATCTGCTTCTAAATCCAAAACGCAGCTATCTAACAGAACGGTTGTCAATGTGTGCACTCAACTTCCAGAGTTAAACCCGTGTGTGGATTCAGCAGTCTGCAGAGACTTTCTCTGCAGAGTCCCAAAACAGGCGTCTTCAGCCCATTACCGGCATATGGAAGAAACAGCAGTAAGCACAGGGAAATATCTGCTTCTAAATCCAAAACGCAGCTATCTAACAGAACGGTTGTCAATGTGTGCACTCAACTTCCAGAGTTAAACCCGTGTGTGGATTCAGCAGTCTGCAGAGACTTTCTCTGCAGAGTCCCAAAACAGGCGTTTTCAGCCCATTACCGGCATATGGAAGAAACAGCAGTAAGCACAGGGAAATATCTGCTTCTAAATCCAAAACGCAGCTATCTAACAGAACGGTTGTCAATGTGTGCACTCAACTTCCAGAGTTAAACCCGTGTGTGGATTCAGCAGTCTGCAGAGACTTTCTCTGCAGAGTCCCAAAACAGGCGTTTTCAGCCCATTACCGGCATATGGAAGAAACAGCAGTAAGCACAGGGAAATATCTGCTTCTAAATCCAAAACGCAGCTATCTAACAGAACGGTTGTCAATGTGTGCACTCAACTTCCAGAGTTAAACCCGTGTGTGGATTCAGCAGTCTGCAAACACTTTCTCTGCAGAGTCCCAAAACAGGCGTTTTCAGCCCATTACCGGCATATGGAAGAAACAGCAGTAAGCACAGGGAAATATCTGCTTCTAAATCCAAAACGCAGCTATCTAACAGAACGGTTGTCAATGTGTGCACTCAACTTCCAGAGTTAAACCCGTGTGTGGATTCAGCAGTCTGCAGAGACTTTCTCTGCAGAGTCCCAAAACAGGCGTTTTCAGCCCATTACCGGCATATGGAAGAAACAGCAGTAAGCACAGGGAAATATCTGCTTCTAAATCCAAAACGCAGCTATCTAACAGAACGGTTGTCAATGTGTGCACTCAACTTCCAGAGTTAAACCCGTGTGTGGATTCAGCAGTCTGCAGAGACTTTCTCTGCAGAGTCCCAAAACAGGCGTTTTCAGCCCATTACCGGCATATGGAAGAAACAGCAGTAAGCACAGGGAAATATCTGCTTCTAAATCCAAAACGCAGCTATCTAACAGAACGGTTGTCAATGTGTGCACTCAACTTCCAGAGTTAAACCCGTGTGTGGATTCAGCAGTCTGCAGAGACTTTCTCTGCAGAGTCCCAAAACAGGCGTTTTCAGCCCATTACCGGCATATGGAAGAAACAGCAGTAAGCACAGGGAAATATCTGCTTCTAAATCCAAAACGCAGCTATCGAACAGAACGGTTGTCAATGTGTGCACTCAACTTCCAGAGTTAAACCCGTGTGTGGATTCAGCAGTCTGCAAACAGTTTCTCTGCAGAGTCCCAAAACAGGCGTTTTCAGCCCTTTACCGGCATATGGAAGAAACAGCAGTAAGCACAGGGAAATATCTGCTTCTAAATCCAAAACGCAGCTATCTAACAGAACGGTTGTCAATGTGTGCACTCAACTTCCAGAGTTAAACCCGTGTGTGGATTCAGCAGTCTGCAAACACTTTCTCTGCCGAGTCCCAAAACAGGCGTTTTCAGCCCATTACCGGCATATGGAAGAAGCAGCAGTAAGCACAGGGAAATATCTGCTTCTAAATCCAAAACGCAGCTATCTAACAGAACGGTTGTCAATGTGTGCATTCAACTTCCAGAGTTAAACCCGTGTGTGGATTCAGCAGTCTGCAGAGACTTTCTCTGCAGAGTCCCAAAACAGGCGTTTTCAGCCCATTACCGGCATATGGAAGAAACAGCAGTAAGCACAGGGAAATATCTGCTTCTAAATCCAAAACGCAGCTATCTAACAGAACGGTTGTCAATGTGTGCACTCAACTTCCAGAGTTAAACCCGTGTGTGGATTCAGCAGTCTGCAGAGACTTTCTCTGCAGAGTCCCAAAACAGGCGTTTTCAGCCCATTACCGGCATATGGAAGAAACAGCAGTAAGCACAGGGAAATATCTGCTTCTAAATCCAAAACGCAGCTATCTAACAGAACGGTTGTCAATGTGTGCACTCAACTTCCAGAGTTAAACCCGTGTGTGGATTCAGCAGTCTGCAGAGACTTTCTCTGCAGAGTCCCAAAACAGGCGTTTTCAGCCCATTACCGGCATATGGAAGAAACAGCAGTAAGCACAGGGAAATATCTGCTTCTAAATCCAAAACGCAGCTATCTAACAGAACGGTTGTCAATGTGTGCACTCAACTTCCAGAGTTAAACCCGTGTGTGGATTCAGCAGTCTGCAAACAGTTTCTCTGCAGAGTCCCAAAACAGGCGTTTTCAGCCCATTACCGGCATATGGAAGAAACAGCAGTAAGCACAGGGAAATATCTGCTTCTAAATCCAAAACGCAGCTATCTAACAGAACGGTTGTCAATGTGTGCACTCAACTTCCAGAGTTAAACCCGTGTGTGGATTCAGCAGTCTGCAAACACTTTCTCTGCCGAGTCCCAAAACAGGCGTTTTCAGCCCATTACCGGCATATGGAAGAAGCAGCAGTAAGCACAGGGAAATATCTGCTTCTAAATCCAAAACGCAGCTATCTAACAGAATGGTTGTCAATGTGTGCACTCAACTTCCAGAGTTAAACCCGTGTGTGGATTCAGCAGTCTGCAGAGACTTTCTCTGCAGAGTCCCAAAACAGGCGTTTTCAGCCCATTACCGGCATATGGAAGAAACAGCAGTAAGCACAGGGAAATATCTGCTTCTAAATCCAAAACGCAGCTATCTAACAGAACGGTTGTCAATGTGTGCACTCAACTTCCAGAGTTAAACCCGTGTGTGGATTCAGCAGTCTGCAGAGACTTTCTCTGCAGAGTCCCAAAACAGGCGTTTTCAGCCCATTACCGGCATATGGAAGAAACAGCAGTAAGCACAGGGAAATATCTGCTTCTAAATCCAAAACGCAGCTATCTAACAGAACGGTTGTCAATGTGTGCACTCAACTTCCAGAGTTAAACCCGTGTGTGGATTCAGCAGTCTGCAGAGACTTTCTCTGCAGAGTCCCAAAACAGGCGTTTTCAGCCCATTACCGGCATATGGAAGAAACAGCAGTAAGCACAGGGAAATATCTGCTTCTAAATCCAAAACGCAGCTATCTAACAGAACGGTTGTCAATGTGTGCACTCAACTTCCAGAGTTAAACCCGTGTGTGGATTCAGCAGTCTGCAGAGACTTTCTCTGCAGAGTCCCAAAACAGGCGTTTTCAGCCCATTACCGGCATATGGAAGAAACAGCAGTAAGCACAGGGAAATATCTGCTTCTAAATCCAAAACGCAGCTATCTAACAGAACGGTTGTCAATGTGTGCACTCAACTTCCAGAGTTAAACCCGTGTGTGGATTCAGCAGTCTGCAGAGACTTTCTCTGCAGAGTCCCAAAACAGGCGTCTTCAGCCCATTACCGGCATATGGAAGAAACAGCAGTAAGCACAGGGAAATATCTGCTTCTAAATCCAAAACGCAGCTATCTAACAGAACGGTTGTCAATGTGTGCACTCAACTTCCAGAGTTAAACCCGTGTGTGGATTCAGCAGTCTGCAGAGACTTTCTCTGCAGAGTCCCAAAACAGGCGTTTTCAGCCCATTACCGGCATATGGAAGAAACAGCAGTAAGCACAGGGAAATATCTGCTTCTAAATCCAAAACGCAGCTATCTAACAGAACGGTTGTCAATGTGTGCACTCAACTTCCAGAGTTAAACCCGTGTGTGGATTCAGCAGTCTGCAGAGACTTTCTCTGCAGAGTCCCAAAACAGGCGTTTTCAGCCCATTACCGGCATATGGAAGAAACAGCAGTAAGCACAGGGAAATATCTGCTTCTAAATCCAAAACGCAGCTATCTAACAGAACGGTTGTCAATGTGTGCACTCAACTTCCAGAGTTAAACCCGTGTGTGGATTCAGCAGTCTGCAGAGACTTTCTCTGCAGAGTCCCAAAACAGGCGTTTTCAGCCCATTACCGGCATATGGAAGAAACAGCAGTAAGCACAGGGAAATATCTGCTTCTAAATCCAAAACGCAGCTATCTAACAGAACGGTTGTCAATGTGTGCACTCAACTTCCAGAGTTAAACCCGTGTGTGGATTCAGCAGTCTGCAGAGACTTTCTCTGCAGAGTCCCAAAACAGGCGTTTTCAGCCCATTACCGGCATATGGAAGAAACAGCAGTAAGCACAGGGAAATATCTGCTTCTAAATCCAAAACGCAGCTATCTAACAGAACGGTTGTCAATGTGTGCACTCAACTTCCAGAGTTAAACCCGTGTGTGGATTCAGCAGTCTGCAGAGACTTTCTCTGCAGAGTCCCAAAACAGGCGTTTTCAGCCCATTACCGGCATATGGAAGAAACAGCAGTAAGCACAGGGAAATATCTGCTTCTAAATCCAAAACGCAGCTATCTAACAGAACGGTTGTCAATGTGTGCACTCAACTTCCAGAGTTAAACCCGTGTGTGGATTCAGCAGTCTGCAGAGACTTTCTCTGCAGAGTCCCAAAACAGGCGTTTTCAGCCCATTACCGGCATATGGAAGAAACAGCAGTAAGCACAGGGAAATATCTGCTTCTAAATCCAAAACGCAGCTATCTAACAGAACGGTTGTCAATGTGTGCACTCAACTTCCAGAGTTAAACCCGTGTGTGGATTCAGCAGTCTGCAAACAGTTTCTCTGCAGAGTCCCAAAACAGGCGTTTTCAGCCCTTTACCGGCATATGGAAGAAACAGCAGTAAGCACAGGGAAATATCTGCTTCTAAATCCAAAACGCAGCTATCTAACAGAACGGTTGTCAATGTGTGCACTCAACTTCCAGAGTTAAACCCGTGTGTGGATTCAGCAGTCTGCAAACACTTTCTCTGCCGAGTCCCAAAACAGGCGTTTTCAGCCCATTACCGGCATATGGAAGAAGCAGCAGTAAGCACAGGGAAATATCTGCTTCTAAATCCAAAACGCAGCTATCTAACAGAACGGTTGTCAATGTGTGCATTCAACTTCCAGAGTTAAACCCGTGTGTGGATTCAGCAGTCTGCAGAGACTTTCTCTGCAGAGTCCCAAAACAGGCGTTTTCAGCCCATTACCGGCATATTGAAGAAACAGCAGTAAGCACAGGGAAATATCTGCTTCTAAATCCAAAACGCAGCTATCTAACAGAACGGTTGTCAATGTGTGCACTCAACTTCCAGAGTTAAACCCGTGTGTGGATTCAGCAGTCTGCAGAGACTTTCTCTGCAGAGTCCCAAAACAGGCGTTTTCAGCCCATTACCGGCATATGGAAGAAACAGCAGTAAGCACAGGGAAATATCTGCTTCTAAATCCAAAACGCAGCTATCTAACAGAACGGTTGTCAATGTGTGCACTCAACTTCCAGAGTTAAACCCGTGTGTGGATTCAGCAGTCTGCAGAGACTTTCTCTGCAGAGTCCCAAAACAGGCGTTTTCAGCCCATTACCGGCATATGGAAGAAACAGCAGTAAGCACAGGGAAATATCTGCTTCTAAATCCAAAACGCAGCTATCTAACAGAACGGTTGTCAATGTGTGCACTCAACTTCCAGAGTTAAACCCGTGTGTGGATTCAGCAGTCTGCAAACAGTTTCTCTGCAGAGTCCCAAAACAGGCGTTTTCAGCCCATTACCGGCATATGGAAGAAACAGCAGTAAGCACAGGGAAATATCTGCTTCTAAATCCAAAACGCAGCTATCTAACAGAACGGTTGTCAATGTGTGCACTCAACTTCCAGAGTTAAACCCGTGTGTGGATTCAGCAGTCTGCAAACACTTTCTCTGCCGAGTCCCAAAACAGGCGTTTTCAGCCCATTACCGGCATATGGAAGAAGCAGCAGTAAGCACAGGGAAATATCTGCTTCTAAATCCAAAACGCAGCTATCTAACAGAACGGTTGTCAATGTGTGCACTCAACTTCCAGAGTTAAACCCGTGTGTGGATTCAGCAGTCTGCAGAGACTTTCTCTGCAGAGTCCCAAAACAGGCGTTTTCAGCCCATTACCGGCATATGGAAGAAACAGCAGTAAGCACAGGGAAATATCTGCTTCTAAATCCAAAACGCAGCTATCTAACAGAACGGTTGTCAATGTGTGCACTCAACTTCCAGAGTTAAACCCGTGTGTGGATTCAGCAGTCTGCAGAGACTTTCTCTGCAGAGTCCCAAAACAGGCGTTTTCAGCCCATTACCGGCATATGGAAGAAACAGCAGTAAGCACAGGGAAATATCTGCTTCTAAATCCAAAACGCAGCTATCTAACAGAACGGTTGTCAATGTGTGCACTCAACTTCCAGAGTTAAACCCGTGTGTGGATTCAGCAGTCTGCAGAGACTTTCTCTGCAGAGTCCCAAAACAGGCGTTTTCAGCCCATTACCGGCATATGGAAGAAACAGCAAGAAGCACAGGGAAATATCTGCTTCTAAATCCAAAACGCAGCTATCTAACAGAACGGTTGTCAATGTGTGCACTCAACTTCCAGAGTTAAACCCGTGTGTGGATTCAGCAGTCTGCAGAGACTTTCTCTGCAGAGTCCCAAAACAGGCGTCTTCAGCCCATTACCGGCATATGGAAGAAACAGCAGTAAGCACAGGGAAATATCTGCTTCTAAATCCAAAACGCAGCTATCTAACAGAACGGTTGTCAATGTGTGCACTCAACTTCCAGAGTTAAACCCGTGTGTGGATTCAGCAGTCTGCAGAGACTTTCTCTGCAGAGTCCCAAAACAGGCGTTTTCAGCCCATTACCGGCATATGGAAGAAACAGCAGTAAGCACAGGGAAATATCTGCTTCTAAATCCAAAACGCAGCTATCTAACAGAACGGTTGTCAATGTGTGCACTCAACTTCCAGAGTTAAACCCGTGTGTGGATTCAGCAGTCTGCAGAGACTTTCTCTGCAGAGTCCCAAAACAGGCGTTTTCAGCCCATTACCGGCATATGGAAGAAACAGCAGTAAGCACAGGGAAATATCTGCTTCTAAATCCAAAACGCAGCTATCTAACAGAACGGTTGTCAATGTGTGCACTCAACTTCCAGAGTTAAACCCGTGTGTGGATTCAGCAGTCTGCAGAGACTTTCTCTGCAGAGTCCCAAAACAGGCGTTTTCAGCCCATTACCGGCATATGGAAGAAACAGCAGTAAGCACAGGGAAATATCTGCTTCTAAATCCAAAACGCAGCTATCTAACAGAACGGTTGTCAATGTGTGCACTCAACTTCCAGAGTTAAACCCGTGTGTGGATTCAGCAGTCTGCAAACACTTTCTCTGCAGAGTCCCAAAACAGGCGTTTTCAGCCCATTACCGGCATATGGAAGAAACAGCAGTAAGCACAGGGAAATATCTGCTTCTAAATCCAAAACGCAGCTATCTAACAGAACGGTTGTCAATGTGTGCACTCAACTTCCAGAGTTAAACCCGTGTGTGGATTCAGCAGTCTGCAGAGACTTTCTCTGCAGAGTCCCAAAACAGGCGTTTTCAGCCCATTACCGGCATATGGAAGAAACAGCAGTAAGCACAGGGAAATATCTGCTTCTAAATCCAAAACGCAGCTATCTAACAGAACGGTTGTCAATGTGTGCACTCAACTTCCAGAGTTAAACCCGTGTGTGGATTCAGCAGTCTGCAGAGACTTTCTCTGCAGAGTCCCAAAACAGGCGTTTTCAGCCCATTACCGGCATATGGAAGAAACAGCAGTAAGCACAGGGAAATATCTGCTTCTAAATCCAAAACGCAGCTATCTAACAGAACGGTTGTCAATGTGTGCACTCAACTTCCAGAGTTAAACCCGTGTGTGGATTCAGCAGTCTGCAAACACTTTCTCTGCCGAGTCCCAAAACAGGCGTTTTCAGCCCATTACCGGCATATGGAAGAAGCAGCAGTAAGCACAGGGAAATATCTGCTTCTAAATCCAAAACGCAGCTATCTAACAGAACGGTTGTCAATGTGTGCATTCAACTTCCAGAGTTAAACCCGTGTGTGGATTCAGCAGTCTGCAAACAGTTTCTCTGCAGAGTCCCAAAACAGGCGTTTTCAGCCCATTACCGGCATATGGAAGAAACAGCAGTAAGCACAGGGAAATATCTGCTTCTAAATCCAAAACGCAGCTATCTAACAGAACGGTTGTCAATGTGTGCACTCAACTTCCAGAGTTAAACCCGTGTGTGGATTCAGCAGTCTGCAAACACTTTCTCTGCCGAGTCCCAAAACAGGCGTTTTCAGCCCATTACCGGCATATGGAAGAAGCAGCAGTAAGCACAGGGAAATATCTGCTTCTAAATCCAAAACGCAGCTATCTAACAGAACGGTTGTCAATGTGTGCACTCAACTTCCAGAGTTAAACCCGTGTGTGGATTCAGCAGTCTGCAAACACTTTCTCTGCAGAGTCCCAAAACAGGCGTTTTCAGCCCATTACCGGCATATGGAAGAAGCAGCAGTAAGCACAGGGAAATATCTGCTTCTAAATCCAAAACGCAGCTATCTAACAGAACGGTTGTCAATGTGTGCACTCAACTTCCAGAGTTAAACCAGTGTGTGGATTCAGCAGTCTGCAGAGACTTTCTCTGCAGAGTCCCAAAACAGGCGTTTTCAGCCCATTACCGGCATATGGAAGAAACAGCAGTAAGCACAGGGAAATATCTGCTTCTAAATCCAAAACGCAGCTATCTAACAGAACGGTTGTCAATGTGTGCACTCAACTTCCAGAGTTAAACCCGTGTGTGGATTCAGCAGTCTGCAGAGACTTTCTCTGCAGAGTCCCAAAACAGGCGTTTTCAGCCCATTACCGGCATATGGAAGAAACAGCAGTAAGCACAGGGAAATATCTGCTTCTAAATCCAAAACGCAGCTATCTAACAGAACGGTTGTCAATGTGTGCACTCAACTTCCAGAGTTAAACCCGTGTGTGGATTCAGCAGTCTGCAGAGACTTTCTCTGCAGAGTCCCAAAACAGGCGTTTTCAGCCCATTACCGGCATATGGAAGAAACAGCAGTAAGCACAGGGAAATATCTGCTTCTAAATCCAAAACGCAGCTATCTAACAGAACGGTTGTCAATGTGTGCACTCAACTTCCAGAGTTAAACCCGTGTGTGGATTCAGCAGTCTGCAGAGACTTTCTCTGCAGAGTCCCAAAACAGGCGTTTTCAGCCCATTACCGGCATATGGAAGAAACAGCAGTAAGCACAGGGAAATATCTGCTTCTAAATCCAAAACGCAGCTATCTAACAGAACGGTTGTCAATGTGTGCACTCAACTTCCAGAGTTAAACCCGTGTGTGGATTCAGCAGTCTGCAAACACTTTCTCTGCAGAGTCCCAAAACAGGCGTTTTCAGCCCATTACCGGCATATGGAAGAAACAGCAGTAAGCACAGGGAAATATCTGCTTCTAAATCCAAAACGCAGCTATCTAACAGAACGGTTGTCAATGTGTGCACTCAACTTCCAGAGTTAAACCCGTGTGTGGATTCAGCAGTCTGCAAACACTTTCTCTGCCGAGTCCCAAAACAGGCGTTTTCAGCCCATTACCGGCATATGGAAGAAGCAGCAGTAAGCACAGGGAAATATCTGCTTCTAAATCCAAAACGCAGCTATCTAACAGAACGGTTGTCAATGTGTGCACTCAACTTCCAGAGTTAAACCCGTGTGTGGATTCAGCAGTCTGCAGAGACTTTCTCTGCAGAGTCCCAAAACAGGCGTTTTCAGCCCATTACCGGCATATGGAAGAAACAGCAGTAAGCACAGGGAAATATCTGCTTCTAAATCCAAAACGCAGCTATCTAACAGAACGGTTGTCAATGTGTGCACTCAACTTCCAGAGTTAAACCCGTGTGTGGATTCAGCAGTCTGCAGAGACTTTCTCTGCAGAGTCCCAAAACAGGCGTTTTCAGCCCATTACCGGCATATGGAAGAAACAGCAGTAAGCACAGGGAAATATCTGCTTCTAAATCCAAAACGCAGCTATCTAACAGAACGGTTGTCAATGTGTGCACTCAACTTCCAGAGTTAAACCCGTGTGTGGATTCAGCAGTCTGCAGAGACTTTCTCTGCAGAGTCCCAAAACAGGCGTTTTCAGCCCATTACCGGCATATGGAAGAAACAGCAGTAAGCACAGGGAAATATCTGCTTCTAAATCCAAAACGCAGCTATCTAACAGAACGGTTGTCAATGTGTGCACTCAACTTCCAGAGTTAAACCCGTGTGTGGATTCAGCAGTCTGCAGAGACTTTCTCTGCAGAGTCCCAAAACAGGCGTCTTCAGCCCATTACCGGCATATGGAAGAAACAGCAGTAAGCACAGGGAAATATCTGCTTCTAAATCCAAAACGCAGCTATCTAACAGAACGGTTGTCAATGTGTGCACTCAACTTCCAGAGTTAAACCCGTGTGTGGATTCAGCAGTCTGCAGAGACTTTCTCTGCAGAGTCCCAAAACAGGCGTTTTCAGCCCATTACCGGCATATGGAAGAAACAGCAGTAAGCACAGGGAAATATCTGCTTCTAAATCCAAAACGCAGCTATCTAACAGAACGGTTGTCAATGTGTGCACTCAACTTCCAGAGTTAAACCCGTGTGTGGATTCAGCAGTCTGCAGAGACTTTCTCTGCAGAGTCCCAAAACAGGCGTTTTCAGCCCATTACCGGCATATGGAAGAAACAGCAGTAAGCACAGGGAAATATCTGCTTCTAAATCCAAAACGCAGCTATCTAACAGAACGGTTGTCAATGTGTGCACTCAACTTCCAGAGTTAAACCCGTGTGTGGATTCAGCAGTCTGCAGAGACTTTCTCTGCAGAGTCCCAAAACAGGCGTTTTCAGCCCATTACCGGCATATGGAAGAAACAGCAGTAAGCACAGGGAAATATCTGCTTCTAAATCCAAAACGCAGCTATCTAACAGAACGGTTGTCAATGTGTGCACTCAACTTCCAGAGTTAAACCCGTGTGTGGATTCAGCAGTCTGCAAACACTTTCTCTGCAGAGTCCCAAAACAGGCGTTTTCAGCCCATTACCGGCATATGGAAGAAACAGCAGTAAGCACAGGGAAATATCTGCTTCTAAATCCAAAACGCAGCTATCTAACAGAACGGTTGTCAATGTGTGCACTCAACTTCCAGAGTTAAACCCGTGTGTGGATTCAGCAGTCTGCAGAGACTTTCTCTGCAGAGTCCCAAAACAGGCGTTTTCAGCCCATTACCGGCATATGGAAGAAACAGCAGTAAGCACAGGGAAATATCTGCTTCTAAATCCAAAACGCAGCTATCTAACAGAACGGTTGTCAATGTGTGCACTCAACTTCCAGAGTTAAACCCGTGTGTGGATTCAGCAGTCTGCAGAGACTTTCTCTGCAGAGTCCCAAAACAGGCGTTTTCAGCCCATTACCGGCATATGGAAGAAACAGCAGTAAGCACAGGGAAATATCTGCTTCTAAATCCAAAACGCAGCTATCTAACAGAACGGTTGTCAATGTGTGCACTCAACTTCCAGAGTTAAACCCGTGTGTGGATTCAGCAGTCTGCAGAGACTTTCTCTGCAGAGTCCCAAAACAGGCGTTTTCAGCCCATTACCGGCATATGGAAGAAACAGCAGTAAGCACAGGGAAATATCTGCTTCTAAATCCAAAACGCAGCTATCTAACAGAACGGTTGTCAATGTGTGCACTCAACTTCCAGAGTTAAACCCGTGTGTGGATTCAGCAGTCTGCAAACAGTTTCTCTGCAGAGTCCCAAAACAGGCGTTTTCAGCCCATTACCGGCATATGGAAGAAACAGCAGTAAGCACAGGGAAATATCTGCTTCTAAATCCAAAACGCAGCTATCTAACAGAACGGTTGTCAATGTGTGCACTCAACTTCCAGAGTTAAACCCGTGTGTGGATTCAGCAGTCTGCAAACACTTTCTCTGCCGAGTCCCAAAACAGGCGTTTTCAGCCCATTACCGGCATATGGAAGAAGCAGCAGTAAGCACAGGGAAATATCTGCTTCTAAATCCAAAACGCAGCTATCTAACAGAACGGTTGTCAATGTGTGCATTCAACTTCCAGAGTTAAACCCGTGTGTGGATTCAGCAGTCTGCAGAGACTTTCTCTGCAGAGTCCCAAAACAGGCGTTTTCAGCCCATTACCGGCATATGGAAGAAACAGCAGTAAGCACAGGGAAATATCTGCTTCTAAATCCAAAACGCAGCTATCTAACAGAACGGTTGTCAATGTGTGCACTCAACTTCCAGAGTTAAACCCGTGTGTGGATTCAGCAGTCTGCAGAGACTTTCTCTGCAGAGTCCCAAAACAGGCGTTTTCAGCCCATTACCGGCATATGGAAGAAACAGCAGTAAGCACAGGGAAATATCTGCTTCTAAATCCAAAACGCAGCTATCTAACAGAACGGTTGTCAATGTGTGCACTCAACTTCCAGAGTTAAACCCGTGTGTGGATTCAGCAGTCTGCAGAGACTTTCTCTGCAGAGTCCCAAAACAGGCGTTTTCAGCCCATTACCGGCATATGGAAGAAACAGCAGTAAGCACAGGGAAATATCTGCTTCTAAATCCAAAACGCAGCTATCTAACAGAACGGTTGTCAATGTGTGCACTCAACTTCCAGAGTTAAACCCGTGTGTGGATTCAGCAGTCTGCAAACAGTTTCTCTGCAGAGTCCCAAAACAGGCGTTTTCAGCCCATTACCGGCATATGGAAGAAACAGCAGTAAGCACAGGGAAATATCTGCTTCTAAATCCAAAACGCAGCTATCTAACAGAACGGTTGTCAATGTGTGCACTCAACTTCCAGAGTTAAACCCGTGTGTGGATTCAGCAGTCTGCAAACACTTTCTCTGCCGAGTCCCAAAACAGGCGTTTTCAGCCCATTACCGGCATATGGAAGAAGCAGCAGTAAGCACAGGGAAATATCTGCTTCTAAATCCAAAACGCAGCTATCTAACAGAACGGTTGTCAATGTGTGCACTCAACTTCCAGAGTTAAACCCGTGTGTGGATTCAGCAGTCTGCAGAGACTTTCTCTGCAGAGTCCCAAAACAGGCGTTTTCAGCCCATTACCGGCATATGGAAGAAACAGCAGTAAGCACAGGGAAATATCTGCTTCTAAATCCAAAACGCAGCTATCTAACAGAACGGTTGTCAATGTGTGCACTCAACTTCCAGAGTTAAACCCGTGTGTGGATTCAGCAGTCTGCAAACAGTTTCTCTGCAGAGTCCCAAAACAGGCGTTTTCAGCCCATTACCGGCATATGGAAGAAACAGCAGTAAGCACAGGGAAATATCTGCTTCTAAATCCAAAACGCAGCTATCTAACAGAACGGTTGTCAATGTGTGCACTCAACTTCCAGAGTTAAACCCGTGTGTGGATTCAGCAGTCTGCAAACACTTTCTCTGCAGAGTCCCAAAACAGGCGTTTTCAGCCCATTACCGGCATATGGAAGAAGCAGCAGTAAGCACAGGGAAATATCTGCTTCTAAATCCAAAACGCAGCTATCTAACAGAACGGTTGTCAATGTGTGCACTCAACTTCCAGAGTTAAACCCGTGTGTGGATTCAGCAGTCTGCAGAGACTTTCTCTGCAGAGTCCCAAAACAGGCGTTTTCAGCCCATTACCGGCATATGGAAGAAACAGCAGTAAGCACAGGGAAATATCTGCTTCTAAATCCAAAACGCAGCTATCTAACAGAACGGTTGTCAATGTGTGCACTCAACTTCCAGAGTTAAACCCGTGTGTGGATTCAGCAGTCTGCAGAGACTTTCTCTGCAGAGTCCCAAAACAGGCGTTTTCAGCCCATTACCGGCATATGGAAGAAACAGCAGTAAGCACAGGGAAATATCTGCTTCTAAATCCAAAACGCAGCTATCTAACAGAACGGTTGTCAATGTGTGCACTCAACTTCCAGAGTTAAACCCGTGTGTGGATTCAGCAGTCTGCAGAGACTTTCTCTGCAGAGTCCCAAAACAGGCGTTTTCAGCCCATTACCGGCATATGGAAGAAACAGCAGTAAGCACAGGGAAATATCTGCTTCTAAATCCAAAACGCAGCTATCTAACAGAACGGTTGTCAATGTGTGCACTCAACTTCCAGAGTTAAACCCGTGTGTGGATTCAGCAGTCTGCAAACAGTTTCTCTGCAGAGTCCCAAAACAGGCGTTTTCAGCCCATTACCGGCATATGGAAGAAACAGCAGTAAGCACAGGGAAATATCTGCTTCTAAATCCAAAACGCAGCTATCTAACAGAACGGTTGTCAATGTGTGCACTCAACTTCCAGAGTTAAACCCGTGTGTGGATTCAGCAGTCTGCAAACACTTTCTCTGCCGAGTCCCAAAACAGGCGTTTTCAGCCCATTACCGGCATATGGAAGAAGCAGCAGTAAGCACAGGGAAATATCTGCTTCTAAATCCAAAACGCAGCTATCTAACAGAACGGTTGTCAATGTGTGCACTCAACTTCCAGAGTTAAACCCGTGTGTGGATTCAGCAGTCTGCAGAGACTTTCTCTGCAGAGTCCCAAAACAGGCGTTTTCAGCCCATTACCGGCATATGGAAGAAACAGCAGTAAGCACAGGGAAATATCTGCTTCTAAATCCAAAACGCAGCTATCTAACAGAACGGTTGTCAATGTGTGCACTCAACTTCCAGAGTTAAACCCGTGTGTGGATTCAGCAGTCTGCAGAGACTTTCTCTGCAGAGTCCCAAAACAGGCGTTTTCAGCCCATTACCGGCATATGGAAGAAACAGCAGTAAGCACAGGGAAATATCTGCTTCTAAATCCAAAACGCAGCTATCTAACAGAACGGTTGTCAATGTGTGCACTCAACTTCCAGAGTTAAACCCGTGTGTGGATTCAGCAGTCTGCAGAGACTTTCTCTGCAGAGTCCCAAAACAGGCGTTTTCAGCCCATTACCGGCATATGGAAGAAACAGCAGTAAGCACAGGGAAATATCTGCTTCTAAATCCAAAACGCAGCTATCTAACAGAACGGTTGTCAATGTGTGCACTCAACTTCCAGAGTTAAACCCGTGTGTGGATTCAGCAGTCTGCAAACAGTTTCTCTGCAGAGTCCCAAAACAGGCGTTTTCAGCCCATTACCGGCATATGGAAGAAACAGCAGTAAGCACAGGGAAATATCTGCTTCTAAATCCAAAACGCAGCTATCTAACAGAACGGTTGTCAATGTGTGCACTCAACTTCCAGAGTTAAACCCGTGTGTGGATTCAGCAGTCTGCAAACACTTTCTCTGCAGAGTCCCAAAACAGGCGTTTTCAGCCCATTACCGGCATATGGAAGAAACAGCATAAGCACAGGGAAATATCTGCTTCTAAATCCAAAACGCAGCTATCTAACAGAACGGTTGTCAATGTGTGCACTCAACTTCCAGAGTTAAACCCGTGTGTGGATTCAGGAGTCTGCAGAGACTTTCTCTGCAGAGTCCCAAAACAGGCGTTTTCAGCCCATTACCGGCATATGGAAGAAACAGCAGTAAGCACAGGGAAATATCTGCTTCTAAATCCAAAACGCAGCTATCTAACAGAACGGTTGTCAATGTGTGCACTCAACTTCCAGAGTTAAACCCGTGTGTGGATTCAGCAGTCTGCAAACACTTTCTCTGCAGAGTCCCAAAACAGGCGTTTTCAGCCCATTACCGGCATATGGAAGAAACAGCAGTAAGCACAGGGAAATATCTGCTTCTAAATCCAAAACGCAGCTATCTAACAGAACGGTTGTCAATGTGTGCACTCAACTTCCAGAGTTAAACCCGTGTGTGGATTCAGCAGTCTGCAGAGACTTTCTCTGCAGAGTCCCAAAACAGGCGTTTTCAGCCCATTACCGGCATATGGAAGAAACAGCAGTAAGCAAAGGGAAATATCTGCTTCTAAATCCAAAACGCAGCTATCTAACAGAACGGTTGTCAATGTGTGCACTCAACTTCCAGAGTTAAACCCGTGTGTGGATTCAGCAGTCTGCAGAGACTTTCTCTGCAGAGTCCCAAAACAGGCGTTTTCAGCCCATTACCGGCATATGGAAGAAACAGCAGTAAGCACAGGGAAATATCTGCTTCTAAATCCAAAACGCAGCTATCTAACAGAACGGTTGTCAATGTGTGCACTCAACTTCCAGAGTTAAACCCGTGTGTGGATTCAGCAGTCTGCAGAGACTTTCTCTGCAGAGTCCCAAAACAGGCGTTTTCAGCCCATTACCGGCATATGGAAGAAACAGCAGTAAGCACAGGGAAATATCTGCTTCTAAATCCAAAACGCAGCTATCTAACAGAACGGTTGTCAATGTGTGCACTCAACTTCCAGAGTTAAACCCGTGTGTGGATTCAGCAGTGTGCAAACAGTTTCTCTGCAGAGTCCCAAAACAGGCGTTTTCAGCCCATTACCGGCATATGGAAGAAACAGCAGTAAGCACAGGGAAATATCTGCTTCTAAATCCAAAACGCAGCTATCTAACAGAACGGTTGTCAATGTGTGCACTCAACTTCCAGAGTTAAACCCGTGTGTGGATTCAGCAGTCTGCAAACACTTTCTCTGCCGAGTCCCAAAACAGGCGTTTTCAGCCCATTGCCGGCATATGGAAGAAGCAGCAGTAAGCACAGGGAAATATCTGCTTCTAAATCCAAAACGCAGCTATCTAACAGAACGGTTGTCAATGTGTGCACTCAACTTCCAGAGTTAAACCCGTGTGTGGATTCAGCAGTCTGCAGAGACTTTCTCTGCAGAGTCCCAAAACAGGCGTTTTCAGCCCATTACCGGCATATGGAAGAAACAGCAGTAAGCACAGGGAAATATCTGCTTCTAAATCCAAAACGCAGCTATCTAACAGAACGGTTGTCAATGTGTGCACTCAACTTCCAGAGTTAAACCCGTGTGTGGATTCAGCAGTCTGCAGAGACTTTCTCTGCAGAGTCCCAAAACAGGCGTTTTCAGCCCATTACCGGCATATGGAAGAAACAGCAGTAAGCACAGGGAAATATCTGCTTCTAAATCCAAAACGCAGCTATCTAACAGAACGGTTGTCAATGTGTGCACTCAACTTCCAGAGTTAAACCCGTGTGTGGATTCAGCAGTCTGCAGAGACTTTCTCTGCAGAGTCCCAAAACAGGCGTTTTCAGCCCATTACCGGCATATGGAAGAAACAGCAGTAAGCACAGGGAAATATCTGCTTCTAAATCCAAAACGCAGCTATCTAACAGAACGGTTGTCAATGTGTGCACTCAACTTCCAGAGTTAAACCCGTGTGTGGATTCAGCAGTCTGCAGAGACTTTCTCTGCAGAGTCCCAAAACAGGCGTTTTCAGCCCATTACCGGCATATGGAAGAAACAGCAGTAAGCACAGGGAAATATCTGCTTCTAAATCCAAAACGCAGCTATCTAACAGAACGGTTGTCAATGTGTGCACTCAACTTCCAGAGTTAAACCCGTGTGTGGATTCAGCAGTCTGCAAACAGTTTCTCTGCAGAGTCCCAAAACAGGCGTTTTCAGCCCATTACCGGCATATGGAAGAAACAGCAGTAAGCACAGGGAAATATCTGCTTCTAAATCCAAAACGCAGCTATCTAACAGAACGGTTGTCAATGTGTGCACTCAACTTCCAGAGTTAAACCCGTGTGTGGATTCAGCAGTGTGCAAACAGTTTCTCTGCAGAGTCCCAAAACAGGCGTTTTCAGCCCATTACCGGCATATGGAAGAAACAGCAGTAAGCACAGGGAAATATCTGCTTCTAAATCCAAAACGCAGCTATCTAACAGAACGGTTGTCAATGTGTGCACTCAACTTCCAGAGTTAAACCCGTGTGTGGATTCAGCAGTCTGCAAACACTTTCTCTGCCGAGTCCCAAAACAGGCGTTTTCAGCCCATTACCGGCATATGGAAGAAGCAGCAGTAAGCACAGGGAAATATCTGCTTCTAAATCCAAAACGCAGCTATCTAACAGAACGGTTGTCAATGTGTGCACTCAACTTCCAGAGTTAAACCCGTGTGTGGATTCAGCAGTCTGCAGAGACTTTCTCTGCAGAGTCCCAAAACAGGCGTTTTCAGCCCATTACCGGCATATGGAAGAAACAGCAGTAAGCACAGGGAAATATCTGCTTCTAAATCCAAAACGCAGCTATCTAACAGAACGGTTGTCAATGTGTGCACTCAACTTCCAGAGTTAAACCCGTGTGTGGATTCAGCAGTCTGCAGAGACTTTCTCTGCAGAGTCCCAAAACAGGCGTTTTCAGCCCATTACCGGCATATGGAAGAAACAGCAGTAAGCACAGGGAAATATCTGCTTCTAAATCCAAAACGCAGCTATCTAACAGAACGGTTGTCAATGTGTGCACTCAACTTCCAGAGTTAAACCCGTGTGTGGATTCAGCAGTCTGCAGAGACTTTCTCTGCAGAGTCCCAAAACAGGCGTTTTCAGCCCATTACCGGCATATGGAAGAAACAGCAGTAAGCACAGGGAAATATCTGCTTCTAAATCCAAAACGCAGCTATCTAACAGAACGGTTGTCAATGTGTGCACTCAACTTCCAGAGTTAAACCCGTGTGTGGATTCAGCAGTCTGCAGAGACTTTCTCTGCAGAGTCCCAAAACAGGCGTTTTCAGCCCATTACCGGCATATGGAAGAAACAGCAGTAAGCACAGGGAAATATCTGCTTCTAAATCCAAAACGCAGCTATCTAACAGAACGGTTGTCAATGTGTGCACTCAACTTCCAGAGTTAAACCCGTGTGTGGATTCAGCAGTCTGCAAACAGTTTCTCTGCAGAGTCCCAAAACAGGCGTTTTCAGCCCATTACCGGCATATGGAAGAAACAGCAGTAAGCACAGGGAAATATCTGCTTCTAAATCCAAAACGCAGCTATCTAACAGAACGGTTGTCAATGTGTGCACTCAACTTCCAGAGTTAAACCCGTGTGTGGATTCAGCAGTCTGCAAACACTTTCTCTGCCGAGTCCCAAAACAGGCGTTTTCAGCCCATTACCGGCATATGGAAGAAGCAGCAGTAAGCACAGGGAAATATCTGCTTCTAAATCCAAAACGCAGCTATCTAACAGAACGGTTGTCAATGTGTGCACTCAACTTCCAGAGTTAAACCCGTGTGTGGATTCAGCAGTCTGCAGAGACTTTCTCTGCAGAGTCCCAAAACAGGCGTTTTCAGCCCATTACCGGCATATGGAAGAAACAGCAGTAAGCACAGGGAAATATCTGCTTCTAAATCCAAAACGCAGCTATCTAACAGAACGGTTGTCAATGTGTGCACTCAACTTCCAGAGTTAAACCCGTGTGTGGATTCAGCAGTCTGCAGAGACTTTCTCTGCAGAGTCCCAAAACAGGCGTTTTCAGCCCATTACCGGCATATGGAAGAAACAGCAGTAAGCACAGGGAAATATCTGCTTCTAAATCCAAAACGCAGCTATCTAACAGAACGGTTGTCAATGTGTGCACTCAACTTCCAGAGTTAAACCCGTGTGTGGATTCAGCAGTCTGCAGAGACTTTCTCTGCAGAGTCCCAAAACAGGCGTTTTCAGCCCATTACCGGCATATGGAAGAAACAGCAGTAAGCACAGGGAAATATCTGCTTCTAAATCCAAAACGCAGCTATCTAACAGAACGGTTGTCAATGTGTGCACTCAACTTCCAGAGTTAAACCCGTGTGTGGATTCAGCAGTCTGCAAACAGTTTCTCTGCAGAGTCCCAAAACAGGCGTTTTCAGCCCATTACCGGCATATGGAAGAAACAGCAGTAAGCACAGGGAAATATCTGCTTCTAAATCCAAAACGCAGCTATCTAACAGAACGGTTGTCAATGTGTGCACTCAACTTCCAGAGTTAAACCCGTGTGTGGATTCAGCAGTCTGCAAACACTTTCTCTGCAGAGTCCCAAAACAGGCGTTTTCAGCCCATTACCGGCATATGGAAGAAGCAGCAGTAAGCACAGGGAAATATCTGCTTCTAAATCCAAAACGCAGCTATCTAACAGAACGGTTGTCAATGTGTGCACTCAACTTCCAGAGTTAAACCCGTGTGTGGATTCAGCAGTCTGCAGAGACTTTCTCTGCAGAGTCCCAAAACAGGCGTTTTCAGCCCATTACCGGCATATGGAAGAAACAGCAGTAAGCACAGGGAAATATCTGCTTCTAAATCCAAAACGCAGCTATCTAACAGAACGGTTGTCAATGTGTGCACTCAACTTCCAGAGTTAAACCCGTGTGTGGATTCAGCAGTCTGCAGAGACTTTCTCTGCAGAGTCCCAAAACAGGCGTTTTCAGCCCATTACCGGCATATGGAAGAAACAGCAGTAAGCACAGGGAAATATCTGCTTCTAAATCCAAAACGCAGCTATCTAACAGAACGGTTGTCAATGTGTGCACTCAACTTCCAGAGTTAAACCCGTGTGTGGATTCAGCAGTCTGCAGAGACTTTCTCTGCAGAGTCCCAAAACAGGCGTTTTCAGCCCATTACCGGCATATGGAAGAAACAGCAGTAAGCACAGGGAAATATCTGCTTCTAAATCCAAAACGCAGCTATCTAACAGAACGGTTGTCAATGTGTGCACTCAACTTCCAGAGTTAAACCCGTGTGTGGATTCAGCAGTCTGCAGAGACTTTCTCTGCAGAGTCCCAAAACAGGCGTTTTCAGCCCATTACCGGCATATGGAAGAAACAGCAGTAAGCACAGGGAAATATCTGCTTCTAAATCCAAAACGCAGCTATCTAACAGAACGGTTGTCAATGTGTGCACTCAACTTCCAGAGTTAAACCCGTGTGTGGATTCAGCAGTCTGCAAACAGTTTCTCTGCAGAGTCCCAAAACAGGCGTTTTCAGCCCATTACCGGCATATGGAAGAAACAGCAGTAAGCACAGGGAAATATCTGCTTCTAAATCCAAAACGCAGCTATCTAACAGAACGGTTGTCAATGTGTGCACTCAACTTCCAGAGTTAAACCCGTGTGTGGATTCAGCAGTGTGCAAACAGTTTCTCTGCAGAGTCCCAAAACAGGCGTTTTCAGCCCATTACCGGCATATGGAAGAAACAGCAGTAAGCACAGGGAAATATCTGCTTCTAAATCCAAAACGCAGCTATCTAACAGAACGGTTGTCAATGTGTGCACTCAACTTCCAGAGTTAAACCCGTGTGTGGATTCAGCAGTCTGCAAACACTTTCTCTGCCGAGTCCCAAAACAGGCGTTTTCAGCCCATTACCGGCATATGGAAGAAGCAGCAGTAAGCACAGGGAAATATCTGCTTCTAAATCCAAAACGCAGCTATCTAACAGAACGGTTGTCAATGTGTGCACTCAACTTCCAGAGTTAAACCCGTGTGTGGATTCAGCAGTCTGCAGAGACTTTCTCTGCAGAGTCCCAAAACAGGCGTTTTCAGCCCATTACCGGCATATGGAAGAAACAGCAGTAAGCACAGGGAAATATCTGCTTCTAAATCCAAAACGCAGCTATCTAACAGAACGGTTGTCAATGTGTGCACTCAACTTCCAGAGTTAAACCCGTGTGTGGATTCAGCAGTCTGCAGAGACTTTCTCTGCAGAGTCCCAAAACAGGCGTTTTCAGCCCATTACCGGCATATGGAAGAAACAGCAGTAAGCACAGGGAAATATCTGCTTCTAAATCCAAAACGCAGCTATCTAACAGAACGGTTGTCAATGTGTGCACTCAACTTCCAGAGTTAAACCCGTGTGTGGATTCAGGAGTCTGCAAACAGTTTCTCTGCAGAGTCCCAAAACAGGCGTTTTCAGCCCATTACCGGCATATGGAAGAAACAGCAGTAAGCACAGGGAAATATCTGCTTCTAAATCCAAAACGCAGCTATCTAACAGAACGGTTGTCAATGTGTGCACTCAACTTCCAGAGTTAATCCCGTGTGTGGATTCAGCAGTCTGCAAACACTTTCTCTGCAGAGTCCCAAAACAGGCGTTTTCAGCCCATTACCGGCATATGGAAGAAGCAGCAGTAAGCACAGGGAAATATCTGCTTCTAAATCCAAAACGCAGCTATCTAACAGAACGGTTGTCAATGTGTGCACTCAACTTCCAGAGTTAAACCCGTGTGTGGATTCAGCAGTCTGCAGAGACTTTCTCTGCAGAGTCCCAAAACAGGCGTTTTCAGCCCATTACCGGCATATGGAAGAAACAGCAGTAAGCACAGGGAAATATCTGCTTCTAAATCCAAAACGCAGCTATCTAACAGAACGGTTGTCAATGTGTGCACTCAACTTCCAGAGTTAAACCCGTGTGTGGATTCAGCAGTCTGCAGAGACTTTCTCTGCAGAGTCCCAAAACAGGCGTTTTCAGCCCATTACCGGCATATGGAAGAAACAGCAGTAAGCACAGGGAAATATCTGCTTCTAAATCCAAAACGCAGCTATCTAACAGAACGGTTGTCAATGTGTGCACTCAACTTCCAGAGTTAAACCCGTGTGTGGATTCAGCAGTCTGCAAACAGTTTCTCTGCAGAGTCCCAAAACAGGCGTTTTCAGCCCATTACCGGCATATGGAAGAAACAGCAGTAAGCACAGGGAAATATCTGCTTCTAAATCCAAAACGCAGCTATCTAACAGAACGGTTGTCAATGTGTGCACTCAACTTCCAGAGTTAAACCCGTGTGTGGATTCAGCAGTCTGCAAACACTTTCTCTGCAGAGTCCCAAAACAGGCGTTTTCAGCCCATTACCGGCATATGGAAGAAGCAGCAGTAAGCACAGGGAAATATCTGCTTCTAAATCCAAAACGCAGCTATCTAACAGAACGGTTGTCAATGTGTGCACTCAACTTCCAGAGTTAAACCCGTGTGTGGATTCAGCAGTCTGCAGAGACTTTCTCTGCAGAGTCCCAAAACAGGCGTTTTCAGCCCATTACCGGCATATGGAAGAAACAGCAGTAAGCACAGGGAAATATCTGCTTCTAAATCCAAAACGCAGCTATCTAACAGAACGGTTGTCAATGTGTGCACTCAACTTCCAGAGTTAAACCCGTGTGTGGATTCAGCAGTCTGCAGAGACTTTCTCTGCAGAGTCCCAAAACAGGCGTTTTCAGCCCATTACCGGCATATGGAAGAAACAGCAGTAAGCACAGGGAAATATCTGCTTCTAAATCCAAAACGCAGCTATCTAACAGAACGGTTGTCAATGTGTGCACTCAACTTCCAGAGTTAAACCCGTGTGTGGATTCAGCAGTCTGCAAACACTTTCTCTGCAGAGTCCCAAAACAGGCGTTTTCAGCCCATTACCGGCATATGGAAGAAGCAGCAGTAAGCACAGGGAAATATCTGCTTCTAAATCCAAAACGCAGCTATCTAACAGAACGGTTGTCAATGTGTGCACTCAACTTCCAGAGTTAAACCCGTGTGTGGATTCAGCAGTCTGCAGAGACTTTCTCTGCAGAGTCCCAAAACAGGCGTTTTCAGCCCATTACCGGCATATGGAAGAAACAGCAGTAAGCACAGGGAAATATCTGCTTCTAAATCCAAAACGCAGCTATCTAACAGAACGGTTGTCAATGTGTGCACTCAACTTCCAGAGTTAAACCCGTGTGTGGATTCAGCAGTCTGCAGAGACTTTCTCTGCAGAGTCCCAAAACAGGCGTTTTCAGCCCATTACCGGCATATGGAAGAAACAGCAGTAAGCACAGGGAAATATCTGCTTCTAAATCCAAAACGCAGCTATCTAACAGAACGGTTGTCAATGTGTGCACTCAACTTCCAGAGTTAAACCCGTGTGTGGATTCAGGAGTCTGCAAACAGTTTCTCTGCAGAGTCCCAAAACAGGCGTTTTCAGCCCATTACCGGCATATGGAAGAAACAGCAGTAAGCACAGGGAAATATCTGCTTCTAAATCCAAAACGCAGCTATCTAACAGAACGGTTGTCAATGTGTGCACTCAACTTCCAGAGTTAATCCCGTGTGTGGATTCAGCAGTCTGCAAACACTTTCTCTGCAGAGTCCCAAAACAGGCGTTTTCAGCCCATTACCGGCATATGGAAGAAGCAGCAGTAAGCACAGGGAAATATCTGCTTCTAAATCCAAAACGCAGCTATCTAACAGAACGGTTGTCAATGTGTGCACTCAACTTCCAGAGTTAAACCCGTGTGTGGATTCAGCAGTCTGCAGAGACTTTCTCTGCAGAGTCCCAAAACAGGCGTTTTCAGCCCATTACCGGCATATGGAAGAAACAGCAGTAAGCACAGGGAAATATCTGCTTCTAAATCCAAAACGCAGCTATCTAACAGAACGGTTGTCAATGTGTGCACTCAACTTCCAGAGTTAAACCCGTGTGTGGATTCAGCAGTCTGCAGAGACTTTCTCTGCAGAGTCCCAAAACAGGCGTTTTCAGCCCATTACCGGCATATGGAAGAAACAGCAGTAAGCACAGGGAAATATCTGCTTCTAAATCCAAAACGCAGCTATCTAACAGAACGGTTGTCAATGTGTGCACTCAACTTCCAGAGTTAAACCCGTGTGTGGATTCAGCAGTCTGCAAACAGTTTCTCTGCAGAGTCCCAAAACAGGCGTTTTCAGCCCATTACCGGCATATGGAAGAAACAGCAGTAAGCACAGGGAAATATCTGCTTCTAAATCCAAAACGCAGCTATCTAACAGAACGGTTGTCAATGTGTGCACTCAACTTCCAGAGTTAAACCCGTGTGTGGATTCAGCAGTCTGCAAACACTTTCTCTGCAGAGTCCCAAAACAGGCGTTTTCAGCCCATTACCGGCATATGGAAGAAGCAGCAGTAAGCACAGGGAAATATCTGCTTCTAAATCCAAAACGCAGCTATCTAACAGAACGGTTGTCAATGTGTGCACTCAACTTCCAGAGTTAAACCCGTGTGTGGATTCAGCAGTCTGCAGAGACTTTCTCTGCAGAGTCCCCAAAACAGGCGTTTTCAGCCCATTACCGGCATATGGAAGAAACAGCAGTAAGCACAGGGAAATATCTGCTTCTAAATCCAAAACGCAGCTATCTAACAGAACGGTTGTCAATGTGTGCACTCAACTTCCAGAGTTAAACCCGTGTGTGGATTCAGCAGTCTGCAGAGACTTTCTCTGCAGAGTCCCAAAACAGGCGTTTTCAGCCCATTACCGGCATATGGAAGAAACAGCAGTAAGCACAGGGAAATATCTGCTTCTAAATCCAAAACGCAGCTATCTAACAGAACGGTTGTCAATGTGTGCACTCAACTTCCAGAGTTAAACCCGTGTGTGGATTCAGCAGTCTGCAAACAGTTTCTCTGCAGAGTCCCAAAACAGGCGTTTTCCAGCCCATTACCGGCATATGGAAGAAACAGCAGTAAGCACAGGGAAATATCTGCTTCTAAATCCAAAACGCAGCTATCTAACAGAACGGTTGTCAATGTGTGCACTCAACTTCCAGAGTTAAACCCGTGTGTGGATTCAGCAGTCTGCAAACACTTTCTCTGCCGAGTCCCAAAACAGGCGTTTTCAGCCCATTACCGCATATGGAAGAAGCAGCAGTAAGCACAGGGAAATATCTGCTTCTAAATCCAAAACGCAGCTATCTAACAGAACGGTTGTCAATGTGTGCACTCAACTTCCAGAGTTAAACCCGTGTGTGGATTCAGCAGTCTGCAGAGACTTTCTCTGCAGAGTCCCAAAACAGGCGTTTTCAGCCCATTACCGGCATATGGAAGAAACAGCAGTAAGCACAGGGAAATATCTGCTTCTAAATCCAAAACGCAGCTATCTAACAGAACGGTTGTCAATGTGTGCACTCAACTTCCAGAGTTAAACCCGTGTGTGGATTCAGCAGTCTGCAAACAGTTTCTCTGCAGAGTCCCAAAACAGGCGTTTTCAGCCCATTACCGGCATATGGAAGAAACAGCAGTAAGCACAGGGAAATATCTGCTTCTAAATCCAAAACGCAGCTATCTAACAGAACGGTTGTCAATGTGTGCACTCAACTTCCAGAGTTAAACCCGTGTGTGGATTCAGCAGTCTGCAGAGACTTTCTCTGCAGAGTCCCAAAACAGGCGTTTTCAGCCCATTACCGGCATATGGAAGAAGCAGCAGTAAGCACAGGGAAATATCTGCTTCTAAATCCAAAACGCAGCTATCTAACAGAACGGTTGTCAATGTGTGCACTCAACTTCCAGAGTTAAACCCGTGTGTGGATTCAGCAGTCTGCAGAGACTTTCTCTGCAGAGTCCCAAAACAGGCGTTTTCAGCCCATTACCCGGCATATGGAAGAAACAGCAGTAAGCACAGGGAAATATCTGCTTCTAAATCCAAAACGCAGCTATCTAACAGAACGGTTGTCAATGTGTGCACTCAACTTCCAGAGTTAAACCCGTGTGTGGATTCAGCAGTCTGCAAACACTTTCTCTGCAGAGTCCCAAAACAGGCGTTTTCAGCCCATTACCGGCATATGGAAGAAACAGCAGTAAGCACAGGGAAATATCTGCTTCTAAATCCAAAACGCAGCTATCTAACAGAACGGTTGTCAATGTGTGCACTCAACTTCCAGAGTTAAACCCGTGTGTGGATTCAGCAGTCTGCAGAGACTTTCTCTGCAGAGTCCCAAAACAGGCGTTTTCAGCCCATTACCGGCATATGGAAGAAACAGCAGTAAGCACAGGGAAATATCTGCTTCTAAATCCAAAACGCAGCTATCTAACAGAACGGTTGTCAATGTGTGCACTCAACTTCCAGAGTTAAACCCGTGTGTGGATTCAGCAGTCTGCAGAGACTTTCTCTGCAGAGTCCCAAAACAGGCGTTTTCAGCCCATTACCGGCATATGGAAGAAACAGCAGTAAGCACAGGGAAATATCTGCTTCTAAATCCAAAACGCAGCTATCTAACAGAACGGTTGTCAATGTGTGCACTCAACTTCCAGAGTTAAACCCGTGTGTGGATTCAGCAGTCTGCAAACAGTTTCTCTGCAGAGTCCCAAAACAGGCGTTTTCAGCCCATTACCGGCATATGGAAGAAACAGCAGTAAGCACAGGGAAATATCTGCTTCTAAATCCAAAACGCAGCTATCTAACAGAACGGTTGTCAATGTGTGCACTCAACTTCCAGAGTTAAACCCGTGTGTGGATTCAGCAGTCTGCAAACACTTTCTCTGCCGAGTCCCAAAACAGGCGTTTTCAGCCCATTACCGGCATATGGAAGAAGCAGCAGTAAGCACAGGGAAATATCTGCTTCTAAATCCAAAACGCAGCTATCTAACAGAACGGTTGTCAATGTGTGCACTCAACTTCCAGAGTTAAACCCGTGTGTGGATTCAGCAGTCTGCAGAGACTTTCTCTGCAGAGTCCCAAAACAGGCGTTTTCAGCCCATTACCGGCATATGGAAGAAACAGCAGTAAGCACAGGGAAATATCTGCTTCTAAATCCAAAACGCAGCTATCTAACAGAACGGTTGTCAATGTGTGCACTCAACTTCCAGAGTTAAACCCGTGTGTGGATTCAGCAGTCTGCAAACAGTTTCTCTGCAGAGTCCCAAAACAGGCGTTTTCAGCCCATTACCGGCATATGGAAGAAACAGCAGTAAGCACAGGGAAATATCTGCTTCTAAATCCAAAACGCAGCTATCTAACAGAACGGTTGTCAATGTGTGCACTCAACTTCCAGAGTTAAACCCGTGTGTGGATTCAGCAGTCTGCAGAGACTTTCTCTGCAGAGTCCCAAAACAGGCGTTTTCAGCCCATTACCGGCATATGGAAGAAGCAGCAGTAAGCACAGGGAAATATCTGCTTCTAAATCCAAAACGCAGCTATCTAACAGAACGGTTGTCAATGTGTGCACTCAACTTCCAGAGTTAAACCCGTGTGTGGATTCAGCAGTCTGCAGAGACTTTCTCTGCAGAGTCCCAAAACAGGCGTTTTCAGCCCATTACCGGCATATGGAAGAAACAGCAGTAAGCACAGGGAAATATCTGCTTCTAAATCCAAAACGCAGCTATCTAACAGAACGGTTGTCAATGTGTGCACTCAACTTCCAGAGTTAAACCCGTGTGTGGATTCAGCAGTCTGCAGAGACTTTCTCTGCAGAGTCCCAAAACAGGCGTTTTCAGCCCATTACCGGCATATGGAAGAAACAGCAGTAAGCACAGGGAAATATCTGCTTCTAAATCCAAAACGCAGCTATCTAACAGAACGGTTGTCAATGTGTGCACTCAACTTCCAGAGTTAAACCCGTGTGTGGATTCAGCAGTCTGCAGAGACTTTCTCTGCAGAGTCCCAAAACAGGCGTTTTCAGCCCATTACCGGCATATGGAAGAAACAGCAGTAAGCACAGGGAAATATCTGCTTCTAAATCCAAAACGCAGCTATCTAACAGAACGGTTGTCAATGTGTGCACTCAACTTCCAGAGTTAAACCCGTGTGTGGATTCAGCAGTCTGCAGAGACTTTCTCTGCAGAGTCCCAAAACAGGCGTTTTCAGCCCATTACCGGCATATGGAAGAAACAGCAGTAAGCACAGGGAAATATCTGCTTCTAAATCCAAAACGCAGCTATCTAACAGAACGGTTGTCAATGTGTGCACTCAACTTCCAGAGTTAAACCCGTGTGTGGATTCAGCAGTCTGCAGAGACTTTCTCTGCAGAGTCCCAAAACAGGCGTTTTCAGCCCATTACCGGCATATGGAAGAAACAGCAGTAAGCACAGGGAAATATCTGCTTCTAAATCCAAAACGCAGCTATCTAACAGAACGGTTGTCAATGTGTGCACTCAACTTCCAGAGTTAAACCCGTGTGTGGATTCAGCAGTCTGCAGAGACTTTCTCTGCAGAGTCCCAAAACAGGCGTTTTCAGCCCATTACCGGCATATGGAAGAAGCAGCAGTAAGCACAGGGAAATATCTGCTTCTAAATCCAAAACGCAGCTATCTAACAGAACGGTTGTCAATGTGTGCACTCAACTTCCAGAGTTAAACCCGTGTGTGGATTCAGCAGTCTGCAGAGACTTTCTCTGCAGAGTCCCAAAACAGGCGTTTTCAGCCCATTACCGGCATATGGAAGAAACAGCAGTAAGCACAGGGAAATATCTGCTTCTAAATCCAAAACGCAGCTATCTAACAGAACGGTTGTCAATGTGTGCACTCAACTTCCAGAGTTAAACCCGTGTGTGGATTCAGCAGTCTGCAGAGACTTTCTCTGCAGAGTCCCAAAACAGGCGTTTTCAGCCCATTACCGGCATATGGAAGAAACAGCAGTAAGCACAGGGAAATATCTGCTTCTAAATCCAAAACGCAGCTATCTAACAGAACGGTTGTCAATGTGTGCACTCAACTTCCAGAGTTAAACCCGTGTGTGGATTCAGCAGTCTGCAGAGACTTTCTCTGCAGAGTCCCAAAACAGGCGTTTTCAGCCCATTACCGGCATATGGAAGAAACAGCAGTAAGCACAGGGAAATATCTGCTTCTAAATCCAAAACGCAGCTATCTAACAGAACGGTTGTCAATGTGTGCACTCAACTTCCAGAGTTAAACCCGTGTGTGGATTCAGCAGTCTGCAGAGACTTTCTCTGCAGAGTCCCAAAACAGGCGTTTTCAGCCCATTACCGGCATATGGAAGAAACAGCAGTAAGCACAGGGAAATATCTGCTTCTAAATCCAAAACGCAGCTATCTAACAGAACGGTTGTCAATGTGTGCACTCAACTTCCAGAGTTAAACCCGTGTGTGGATTCAGCAGTCTGCAGAGACTTTCTCTGCAGAGTTCCAAAACAGGCGTTTTCAGCCCATTACCGGCATATGGAAGAAACAGCAGTAAGCACAGGGAAATATCTGCTTCTAAATCCAAAACGCAGCTATCTAACAGAACGGTTGTCAATGTGTGCACTCAACTTCCAGAGTTAAACCCGTGTGTGGATTCAGCAGTCTGCAAACACTTTCTCTGCAGAGTCCCAAAACAGGCGTTTTCAGCCCATTACCGGCATATGGAAGAAACAGCAGTAAGCACAGGGAAATATCTGCTTCTAAATCCAAAACGCAGCTATCTAACAGAACGGTTGTCAATGTGTGCACTCAACTTCCAGAGTTAAACCCGTGTGTGGATTCAGCAGTCTGCAAACACTTTCTCTGCAGAGTCCCAAAACAGGCGTTTTCAGCCCATTACCGGCATATGGAAGAAACAGCATAAGCACAGGGAAATATCTGCTTCTAAATCCAAAACGCAGCTATCTAACAGAACGGTTGTCAATGTGTGCACTCAACTTCCAGAGTTAAACCCGTGTGTGGATTCAGCAGTCTGCAGAGACTTTCTCTGCAGAGTCCCAAAACAGGTGTTTTCAGCCCATTACCGGCATAAGGAAGAAACAGCAGTAAGCACAGGGAAATATCTGCTTCTAAATCCAAAACGCAGCTATCTAACAGAACGGTTGTCAATGTGTGCACTCAACTTCCAGAGTTAAACCCGTGTGTGGATTCAGAAGTCTGCAAACAGTTTCTCTGCAGAGTCCCAAAACAGGCGTTTTCAGCCCATTACCGGCATATGGAAGAAACAGCAGTAAGCACAGGGAAATATCTGCTTCTAAATCCAAAACGCAGCTATCTAACAGAACGGTTGTCAATGTGTGCACTCAACTTCCAGAGTTAAACCCGTGTGTGGATTCAGCAGTCTGCAGAGACTTTCTCTGCAGAGTCCCAAAACAGGCGATTTCAGCCCATTACCGGCATATGGAAGAAACAGCAGTAAGCACAGGGAAATATCTGCTTCTAAATCCAAAACGCAGCTATCTAACAGAACGGTTGTCAATGTGTGCACTCAACTTCCAGAGTTAAACCCGTGTGTGGATTCAGCAGTCTGCAGAGACTTTCTCTGCAGAGTCCCAAAACAGGCGTTTTCAGCCCTTTACCGGCATATGGAAGAAACAGCAGTAAGCACAGGGAAATATCTGCTTCTAAATCCAAAACGCAGCTATCTAACAGAACGGTTGTCAATGTGTGCACTCAACTTCCAGAGTTAAACCCGTGTGTGGATTCAGCAGTCTGCAGAGACTTTCTCTGCAGAGTCCCAAAACAGGCGTTTTCAGCCCATTACCGGCATATGGAAGAAGCAGCAGTAAGCACAGGGAAATATCTGCTTCTAAATCCAAAACGCAGCTATCTAACAGAACGGTTGTCAATGTGTGCACTCAACTTCCAGAGTTAAACCCGTGTGTGGATTCAGCAGTCTGCAGAGACTTTCTCTGCAGAGTCCCAAAACAGGCGTTTTCAGCCCATTACCGGCATATGGAAGAAACAGCAGTAAGCACAGGGAAATATCTGCTTCTAAATCCAAAACGCAGCTATCTAACAGAACGGTTGTCAATGTGTGCACTCAACTTCCAGAGTTAAACCCGTGTGTGGATTCAGCAGTCTGCAGAGACTTTCTCTGCAGAGTCCCAAAACAGGCGTTTTCAGCCCATTACCGGCATATGGAAGAAACAGCAGTAAGCACAGGGAAATATCTGCTTCTAAATCCAAAACGCAGCTATCTAACAGAACGGTTGTCAATGTGTGCACTCAACTTCCAGAGTTAAAGCCGTGTGTGGATTCAGCAGTCTGCAAACACTTTCTCTGCAGAGTCCCAAAACAGGCGTTTTCAGCCCATTACCGGCATATGGAAGAAACAGCAGTAAGCACAGGGAAATATCTGCTTCTAAATCCAAAACGCAGCTATCTAACAGAACGGTTGTCAACGTGTGCACTCAACTTCCAGAGTTAATCCCGTGTGTGGATTCAGCAGTCTGCAAACACTTTCTCTGCAGAGTCCCAAAACAGGCGTTTTCAGCCCATTACCGGCATATGGAAGAAACAGCAGTAAGCACAGGGAAATATCTGCTTCTAAATCCAAAACGCAGCTATCTAACAGAACGGTTGTCAATGTGTGCACTCAACTTCCAGAGTTAAAGCCGTGTGTGGATTCAGCAGTCTGCAAACACTTTCTCTGCAGAGTCCCAAAACAGGCGTTTTCAGCCCATTACCGGCATATGGAAGAAACAGCAGTAAGCACAGGGAAATATCTGCTTCTAAATCCAAAACGCAGCTATCTAACAGAATGGTTGTCAATGTGTGCACTCAACTTCCAGAGTTAAACCCGTGTGTGGATTCAGCAGTCTGCAGAGACTTTCTCTGCAGAGTAACAAAACAGGCGTTTTCAGCCCATTACCGGCATATGGAAGAAACAGCAGTAAGCACAGGGAAATATCTGCTTCTAAATCCAAAACGCAGCTATCTAACAGAACGGTTGTCAATGTGTGCACTCAACTTCCAGAGGTAAACCCGTGTGTGGATTCAGCAGTCTGCAAACACTTTCTCTGCAGAGTCCCAAAACAAGCGTTTTCAGCCCATTACCGGCATATGGAAGAAACAGCAGTAAGCACAGGGAAATATCTGCTTCTAAATCCAAAACGCAGCTATCTAACAGAACGGTTGTCAATGTGTGCACTCAACTTCCAGAGTTAAACCCGTGGGTGGATTCAGCAGTCTGCAAACACTTTCTCTGCAGAGTCCCAAAACAGGCGTTTTCAGCCCATTACCGGCATATGGAAGAAACAGCAGTAAGCACAGGGAAATATCTGCTTCTAAATCCAAAACGCAGCTATCTAACAGAACGGTTGTCAATGTGTGCACTCAACTTCCAGAGTTAAACCCGTGTGTGGATTCAGCAGTCTGCAGAGACTTTCTCTGCAGAGTCCCAAAACAGGCGTTTTCAGCCCATTACCGGCATATGGAAGAAACAGCAGTAAGCACAGGGAAATATCTGCTTCTAAATCCAAAACGCAGCTATCTAACAGAACGGTTGTCAATGTGTGCACTCAACTTCCAGAGTTAAACCCGTGTGTGGTTTCAGCAGTCTGCAAACACTTTCTCTGCAGAGTCCCAAAACAGGCGTTTTCAGCCCATTACCGGCATATGGAAGAAACAGCTGTAAGCACAGGGAAATATCTGCTTCTAAATCCAAAACGCAGCTATCTAACAGAACGGTTGTCAATGTGTGCACTCAACTTCCAGAGTTAAACCCGTGTGTGGATTCAGCAGTCTGCAGAGACTTTCTCTGCAGAGTCCCAAAACAGGCGTTTTCAGCCCATTACCGGCATATGGAAGAAACAGCAGTAAGCACAGGGAAATATCTGCTTCTAAATCCAAAACGCAGCTATCTAACAGAACGGTTGTCAATGTGTGCACTCAACTTCCAGAGTTAAAGCCGTGTGTGGATTCAGCAGTCTGCAAACACTTTCTCTGCAGAGTCCAAAAACAGGCGTTTTCAGCCCATTACCGGCATATGGAAGAAACAGCAGTAAGCACAGGGAAATATCTGCTTCTAAATCCAAAACGCAGCTATCTAACAGAACGTTTGTCAATGTGTGCACTCAACTTCCAGAGTTAAACCCGTGTGTGGATTCAGCAGTCTGCAAACACTTTCTCTGCAGAGTCCCAAAACAGGCGTTTTCAGCCCATTACCGGCATATGGAAGAAACAGCAGTAAGCACAGGGAAATATCTGCTTCTAAATCCAAAACGCAGCTATCTAACAGAACGGTTGTCAATGTGTGCACTCAACTTCCAGAGTTAAAACCCGTGTGTGGATTCAGCAGTCTGCAAACACTTTCTCTGCCGAGTCCCAAAACAGGCGTTTTCAGCCCATTACCGGCATATGGAAGAAACAGCAGTAAGCACAGGGAAATATCTGCTTCTAAATCCAAAACGCAGCTATCTAACAGAACGGTTGTCAATGTGTGCACTCAACTTCCAGAGTTAAACCCGTGTGTGGATTCAGCAGTCTGCAAACACTTTCTCTGCAGAGTCCCAAAACAGGCGTTTTCAGCCCATTACCGGCATATGGAAGAAACAGCAGTAAGCACAGGGAAATATCTGCTTCTAAATCCAAAACGCAGCTATCTAACAGAACGGTTGTCAATGTGTGCACTCAACTTCCAGAGTTAAACCCGTGGGTGGATTCAGCAGTCTGCAGAGACTTTCTCTGCAGAGTCCCAAAACAGGCGTTTTCAGCCCATTACCGGCATATGGAAGAAACAGCAGTAAGCACAGGGAAATATCTGCTTCTAAATCCAAAACGCAGCTATCTAACAGAACGGTTGTCAATGTGTGCACTCAACTTCCAGAGTTAAACCCGTGTGTGGATTCAGCAGTCTGCAGAGACTTTCTCTGCAGAGTCCCAAAAACAGGCGTTTTCAGCCCATTACCGGCATATGGAAGAAACAGCAGTAAGCACAGGGAAATATCTGCTTCTAAATCCAAAACGCAGCTATCTAACAGAACGGTTGTCAATGTGTGCACTCAACTTCCAGAGTTAAACCCGTGTGTGGATTCAGCAGTCTGCAAACACTTTCTCTGCAGAGTCCCAAAACAGGCGTTTTCAGCCCATTACCGGCATATGGAAGAAACAGCAGTAAGCACAGGGAAATATCTGCTTCTAAATCCAAAACGCAGCTATCTAACAGAACGGTTGTCAATGTGTGCACTCAACTTCCAGAGTTAAACCCGTGTGTGGATTCAGCAGTCTGCAGAGACTTTCTCTGCAGAGTCCCAAAACAGGCGTTTTCAGCCCATTACCGGCATATGGAAGAAACAGCAGTAAGCACAGGGAAATATCTGCTTCTAAATCCAAAACGCAGCTATCTAACAGAACGGTTGTCAATGTGTGCACTCAACTTCCAGAGTTAAAGCCGTGTGTGGATTCAGCAGTCTGCAAACACTTTCTCTGCAGAGTCCCAAAACAGGCGTTTTCAGCCCATTACCGGCATATGGAAGAAACAGCAGTAAGCACAGGGAAATATCTGCTTCTAAATCCAAAACGCAGCTATCTAACAGAACGGTTGTCAATGTGTGCACTCAACTTCCAGAGTTAAACCCGTGTGTGGATTCAGCAGTCTGCAAACACTTTCTCTGCAGAGTCCCAAAACAGGCGTTTTCAGCCCATTACCGGCATATGGAAGAAACAGCAGTAAGCACAGGGAAATATCTGCTTCTAAATCCAAAACGCAGCTATCTAACAGAACGGTTGTCAATGTGTGCACTCAACTTCCAGAGTTAAACCCGTGTGTGGATTCAGCAGTCTGCAGAGACTTTCTCTGCAGAGTCCCAAAACAGGCGTTTTCAGCCCATTACCGGCATATGGAAGAAACAGCAGTAAGCACAGGGAAATATCTGCTTCTAAATCCAAAACGCAGCTATCTAACAGAACGGTTGTCAATGTGTGCACTCAACTTCCAGAGGTAAACCCGTGTGTGGATTCAGCAGTCTGCAGAGACTTTCTCTGCAGAGTCCCCAAAACAGGCGTTTTCAGCCCATTACCGGCATATGGAAGAAACAGCAGTAAGCACAGTTAAATATCTGCTTCTAAATCCAAAACGCAGCTATCTAACAGAACGGTTGTCAATGTGTGCACTCAACTTCCAGAGTTAAACCCGTGTGTGGATTCAGCAGTCTGCAAACACTTTCTCTGCAGAGTCCCAAAACAGGCGTTTTCAGCCCATTACCGGCATATGGAAGAAACAGCAGTAAGCACAGGGAAATATCTGCTTCTAAATCCAAAACGCAGCTATCTAACAGAACGGTTGTCAATGTGTGCACTCAACTTCCAGAGTTAAACCCGTGTGTGGATTCAGCAGTCTGCAAACACTTTCGCTGCAGAGTCCCAAATCAGGCGTTTTCAGCCCATTACCGACATATGGAAGAAACAGCAGTAAGCACAGGGAAATATCTGCTTCTAAATCCAAAACGCAGCTATCTAACAGAATGGTTGTCAATGTGTGCACTCAACTTCCAGAGTTAAACCCGTGTGTGGATTCAGCAGTCTGCAGAGACTTTCTCTGCAGAGTCCCAAAACAGGCGTTTTCAGCCCATTACCGGCATATGGAAGAAACAGCAGTAAGCACAGGGAAATATCTGCTTCTAAATCCAAAACGCAGCTATCTAACAGAACGGTTGTCAATGTGTGCACTCAACTTCCAGAGTTAAACCCGTGTGTGGATTCAGCAGTCTGCAAACACTTTCTCTGCAGAGTCCCAAAACAGGCGTTTTCAGCCCATTACCGGCATATGGAAGAAACAGCAGTAAGCACAGGGAAATATCTGCTTCTAAATCCAAAACGCAGCTATCTAACAGAACGGTTGTCAATGTGTGCACTCAACTTCCAGAGTTAAACCCGTGTGTGGATTCAGCAGTCTGCAGAGACTTTCTCTGCAGAGTCCCAAAACAGGCGTTTTCAGCCCATTACCGGCATATGGAAGGGAAGAAACAGCAGTAAGCACAGGGAAATATCTGCTTCTAAATCCAAAACGCAGCTATCTAACAGAACGGTTGTCAATGTGTGCACTCAACTTCCAGAGTTAAACCCGTGTGTGGATTCAGCAGTCTGCAAACAGTTTCTCTGCAGAGTCCCAAAACAGGCGTTTTCAGCCCATTACCGGCATATGGAAGAAACAGCAGTAAGCACAGGGAAATATCTGCTTCTAAATCCAAAACGCAGCTATCTAACAGAACGGTTGTCAATGTGTGCACTCAACTTCCAGAGTTAAACCCGTGTGTGGATTCAGCAGTCTGCAGAGACTTTCTCTGCAGAGTCCCAAAACAGGCGTTTTCAGCCCATTACCGGCATATGGAAGAAGCAGCAGTAAGCACAGGGAAATATCTGCTTCTAAATCCAAAACGCAGCTATCTAACAGAACGGTTGTCAATGTGTGCACTCAACTTCCAGAGTTAAACCCGTGTGTGGATTCAGCAGTCTGCAGAGACTTTCTCTGCAGAGTCCCAAAACAGGCGTTTTCAGCCCATTACCGGCATATGGAAGAAACAGCAGTAAGCACAGGGAAATATCTGCTTCTAAATCCAAAACGCAGCTATCTAACAGAACGGTTGTCAATGTGTGCACTCAACTTCCAGAGTTAAACCCGTGTGTGGATTCAGCAGTCTGCAAACACTTTCTCTGCAGAGTCCCAAAACAGGCGTTTTCAGCCCATTACCGGCATATGGAAGAAACAGCAGTAAGCACAGGGAAATATCTGCTTCTAAATCCAAAACGCAGCTATCTAACAGAACGGTTGTCAATGTGTGCACTCAACTTCCAGAGTTAAAGCCGTGTGTGGATTCAGCAGTCTGCAAACACTTTCTCTGCAGAGTCCCAAAACAGGCGTTTTCAGCCCATTACCGGCATATGGAAGAAACAGCAGTAAGCACAGGGAAATATCTGCTTCTAAATCCAAAACGCAGCTATCTAACAGAACGGTTGTCAACGTGTGCACTCAACTTCCAGAGTTAATCCCGTGTGTGGATTCAGCAGTCTGCAAACACTTTCTCTGCAGAGTCCCAAAACAGGCGTTTTCAGCCCATAACCGGCATATGGAAGAAACAGCAGTAAGCACAGGGAAATATCTGCTTCTAAATCCAAAACGCAGCTATCTAACAGAACGGTTGTCAATGTGTGCACTCAACTTCCAGAGTTAAAGCCGTGTGTGGATTCAGCAGTCTGCAAACACTTTCTCTGCAGAGTCCCAAAACAGGCGTTTTCAGCCCATTACCGGCATATGGAAGAAACAGCAGTAAGCACAGGGAAATATCTGCTTCTAAATCCAAAACGCAGCTATCTAACAGAATGGTTGTCAATGTGTGCACTCAACTTCCAGAGTTAAACCCGTGTGTGGATTCAGCAGTCTGCAGAGACTTTCTCTGCAGAGTAACAAAACAGGCGTTTTCAGCCCATTACCGGCATATGGAAGAAACAGCAGTAAGCACAGGGAAATATCTGCTTCTAAATCCAAAACGCAGCTATCTAACAGAACGGTTGTCAATGTGTGCACTCAACTTCCAGAGGTAAACCCGTGTGTGGATTCAGCAGTCTGCAAACACTTTCTCTGCAGAGTCCCAAAACAAGCGTTTTCAGCCCATTACCGGCATATGGAAGAAACAGCAGTAAGCACAGGGAAATATCTGCTTCTAAATCCAAAACGCAGCTATCTAACAGAACGGTTGTCAATGTGTGCACTCAACTTCCAGAGTTAAACCCGTGGGTGGATTCAGCAGTCTGCAAACACTTTCTCTGCAGAGTCCCAAAACAGGCGTTTTCAGCCCATTACCGGCATATGGAAGAAACAGCAGTAAGCACAGGGAAATATCTGCTTCTAAATCCAAAACGCAGCTATCTAACAGAACGGTTGTCAATGTGTGCACTCAACTTCCAGAGTTAAACCCGTGTGTGGATTCAGCAGTCTGCAGAGACTTTCTCTGCAGAGTCCCAAAACAGGCGTTTTCAGCCCATTACCGGCATATGGAAGAAACAGCAGTAAGCACAGGGAAATATCTGCTTCTAAATCCAAAACGCAGCTATCTAACAGAACGGTTGTCAATGTGTGCACTCAACTTCCAGAGTTAAACCCGTGTGTGGTTTCAGCAGTCTGCAAACACTTTCTCTGCAGAGTCCCAAAACAGGCGTTTTCAGCCCATTACCGGCATATGGAAGAAACAGCTGTAAGCACAGGGAAATATCTGCTTCTAAATCCAAAACGCAGCTATCTAACAGAACGGTTGTCAATGTGTGCACTCAACTTCCAGAGTTAAACCCGTGTGTGGATTCAGCAGTCTGCAGAGACTTTCTCTGCAGAGTCCCAAAACAGGCGTTTTCAGCCCATTACCGGCATATGGAAGAAACAGCAGTAAGCACAGGGAAATATCTGCTTCTAAATCCAAAACGCAGCTATCTAACAGAACGGTTGTCAATGTGTGCACTCAACTTCCAGAGTTAAAGCCGTGTGTGGATTCAGCAGTCTGCAAACACTTTCTCTGCAGAGTCCCAAAACAGGCGTTTTCAGCCCATTACCGGCATATGGAAGAAACAGCAGTAAGCACAGGGAAATATCTGCTTCTAAATCCAAAACGCAGCTATCTAACAGAACGTTTGTCAATGTGTGCACTCAACTTCCAGAGTTAAACCCGTGTGTGGATTCAGCAGTCTGCAAACACTTTCTCTGCAGAGTCCCAAAACAGGCGTTTTCAGCCCATTACCGGCATATGGAAGAAACAGCAGTAAGCACAGGGAAATATCTGCTTCTAAATCCAAAACGCAGCTATCTAACAGAACGGTTGTCAATGTGTGCACTCAACTTCCAGAGTTAAACCCGTGTGTGGATTCAGCAGTCTGCAAACACTTTCTCTGCCGAGTCCCAAAACAGGCGTTTTCAGCCCATTACCGGCATATGGAAGAAACAGCAGTAAGCACAGGGAAATATCTGCTTCTAAATCCAAAACGCAGCTATCTAACAGAACGGTTGTCAATGTGTGCACTCAACTTCCAGAGTTAAACCCGTGTGTGGATTCAGCAGTCTGCAAACACTTTCTCTGCAGAGTCCCAAAACAGGCGTTTTCAGCCCATTACCGGCATATGGAAGAAACAGCAGTAAGCACAGGGAAATATCTGCTTCTAAATCCAAAACGCAGCTATCTAACAGAACGGTTGTCAATGTGTGCACTCAACTTCCAGAGTTAAACCCGTGTGTGGATTCAGCAGTCTGCAGAGACTTTCTCTGCAGAGTCCCAAAACAGGCGTTTTCAGCCCATTACCGGCATATGGAAGAAACAGCAGTAAGCACAGGGAAATATCTGCTTCTAAATCCAAAACGCAGCTATCTAACAGAACGGTTGTCAATGTGTGCACTCAACTTCCAGAGTTAAACCCGTGTGTGGATTCAGCAGTCTGCAAACACTTTCTCTGCAGAGTCCCAAAACAGGCGTTTTCAGCCCATTACCGGCATATGGAAGAAACAGCAGTAAGCACAGGGAAATATCTGCTTCTAAATCCAAAACGCAGCTATCTAACAGAACGGTTGTCAATGTGTGCACTCAACTTCCAGAGTTAAACCCGTGGGTGGATTCAGCAGTCTGCAAACACTTTCTCTGCAGAGTCCCAAAACAGGCGTTTTCAGCCCATTACCGGCATATGGAAGAAACAGCAGTAAGCACAGGGAAATATCTGTTTCTAAATCCAAAACGCAGCTATCTAACAGAACGGTTGTCAATGTGTGCACTCAACTTCCAGAGTTAAACCCGTGTGTGGATTCAGCAGTCTGCAGAGACTTTCTCTGCAGAGTCCCAAAACAGGCGTTTTCAGCCCATTACCGGCATATGGAAGAAACAGCAGTAAGCACAGGGAAATATCTGCTTCTAAATCCAAAACGCAGCTATCTAACAGAACGGTTGTCAATGTGTGCACTCAACTTCCAGAGTTAAACCCGTGTGTGGATTCAGCAGTCTGCAGAGACTTTCTCTGCAGAGTCCCAAAACAGGCGTTTTCAGCCCATTACCGGCATATGGAAGAAACAGCAGTAAGCACAGGGAAATATCTGCTTCTAAATCCAAAACGCAGCTATCTAACAGAACGGTTGTCAATGTGTGCACTCAACTTCCAGAGTTAAACCCGTGTGTGGATTCAGCAGTCTGCAAACACTTTCTCTGCAGAGTCCCAAAACAGGCGTTTTCAGCCCATTACCGGCATATGGAAGAAACAGCAGTAAGCACAGGGAAATATCTGCTTCTAAATCCAAAACGCAGCTATCTAACAGAACGGTTGTCAATGTGTGCACTCAACTTCCAGAGTTAAACCCGTGGGTGGATTCAGCAGTCTGCAAACACTTTTCTGCAGAGTCCCAAAACAGGCGTTTTCAGCCCATTACCGGCATATGGAAGAAACAGCAGTAAGCACAGGGAAATATCTGTTTCTAAATCCAAAACGCAGCTATCTAACAGAACGGTTGTCAATGTGTGCACTCAACTTCCAGAGTTAAACCCGTGTGTGGATTCAGCAGTCTGCAGAGACTTTCTCTGCAGAGTCCCAAAACAGGCGTTTTCAGCCCATTACCGGCATATGGAAGAAACAGCAGTAAGCACAGGGAAATATCTGCTTCTAAATCCAAAACGCAGCTATCTAACAGAACGGTTGTCAATGTGTGCACTCAACTTCCAGAGTTAAACCCGTGTGTGGATTCAGCAGTCTGCAAACACTTTCTCTGCAGAGTCCCAAAACAGGCGTTTTCAGCCCATTAACCGGCATATGGAAGAAACAGCAGTAAGCACAGGGAAATATCTGCTTCTAAATCCAAAACGCAGCTATCTAACAGAACGGTTGTCAATGTGTGCACTCAACTTCCAGAGTTAAACCCGTGTGTGGATTCAGCAGTCTGCAGAGACTTTCTCTGCAGAGTCCCAAAACAGGCGTTTTCAGCCCATTACCGGCATATGGAAGAAACAGCAGTAAGCACAGGGAAATATCTGCTTCTAAATCCAAAACGCAGCTATCTAACAGAACGGTTGTCAATGTGTGCACTCAACTTCCAGAGTTAAAGCCGTGTGTGGATTCAGCAGTCTGCAAACACTTTCTCTGCAGAGTCCCAAAACAGCCGTTTTCAGCCCATTACCGGCATATGGAAGAAACAGCAGTAAGCACAGGGAAATATCTGCTTCTAAATCCAAAACGCAGCTATCTAACAGAACGGTTGTCAATGTGTGCACTCAACTTCCAGAGTTAAACCCGTGTGTGGATTCAGCAGTCTGCAAACACTTTCTCTGCAGAGTCCCAAAACAGGCGTTTTCAGCCCATTACCGGCATATGGAAGAAACAGCAGTAAGCACAGGGAAATATCTGCTTCTAAATCCAAAACGCAGCTATCTAACAGAACGGTTGTCAATGTGTGCACTCAACTTCCAGAGTTAAACCCGTGTGTGGATTCAGCAGTCTGCAGAGACTTTCTCTGCAGAGTCCCAAAACAGGCGTTTTCAGCCCATTACCGGCATATGGAAGAAACAGCAGTAAGCACAGGGAAATATCTGCTTCTAAATCCAAAACGCAGCTATCTAACAGAACGGTTGTCAATGTGTGCACTCAACTTCCAGAGTTAAACCCGTGTGTGGATTCAGCAGTCTGCAGAGACTTTCTCTGCAGAGTCCCAAAACAGGCGTTTTCAGCCCATTACCGGCATATGGAAGAAACAGCAGTAAGCACAGTTAAATATCTGCTTCTAAATCCAAAACGCAGCTATCTAACAGAACGGTTGTCAATGTGTGCACTCAACTTCCAGAGTTAAACCCGTGTGTGGATTCAGCAGTCTGCAGAGACTTTCTCTGCAGAGTCCCAAAACAGGCGTTTTCAGCCCATTACCGGCATATGGAAGAAACAGCAGTAAGCACAGGGAAATATCTGCTTCTAAATCCAAAACGCAGCTATCTAACAGAACGGTTGTCAATGTGTGCACTCAACTTCCAGAGTTAAACCCGTGTGTGGATTCAGCAGTCTGCAAACACTTTCGCTGCAGAGTCCCAAATCAGGCGTTTTCAGCCCATTACCGACATATGGAAGAAACAGCAGTAAGCACAGGGAAATATCTGCTTCTAAATCCAAAACGCAGCTATCTAACAGAATGGTTGTCAATGTGTGCACTCAACTTCCAGAGTTAAACCCGTGTGTGGATTCAGCAGTCTGCAGAGACTTTCTCTGCAGAGTCCCAAAACAGGCGTTTTCAGCCCATTACCGGCATATGGAAGAAACAGCAGTAAGCACAGGGAAATATCTGCTTCTAAATCCAAAACGCAGCTATCTAACAGAACGGTTGTCAATGTGTGCACTCAACTTCCAGAGTTAAACCCGTGTGTGGATTCAGCAGTCTGCAAACACTTTCTCTGCAGAGTCCCAAAACAGGCGTTTTCAGCCCATTACCGGCATATGGAAGAAACAGCAGTAAGCACAGGGAAATATCTGCTTCTAAATCCAAAACGCAGCTATCTAACAGAACGGTTGTCAATGTGTGCACTCAACTTCCAGAGTTAAACCCGTGTGTGGATTCAGCAGTCTGCAGAGACTTTCTCTGCAGAGTCCCAAAACAGGCGTTTTCAGCCCATTACCGGCATATGGAAGAAACAGCAGTAAGCACAGGGAAATATCTGCTTCTAAATCCAAAACGCAGCTATCTAACAGAACGGTTGTCAATGTGTGCACTCAACTTCCAGAGTTAAACCCGTGTGTGGATTCAGCAGTCTGCAAACAGTTTCTCTGCAGAGTCCCAAAACAGGCGTTTTCAGCCCATTACCGGCATATGGAAGAAACAGCAGTAAGCACAGGGAAATATCTGCTTCTAAATCCAAAACGCAGCTATCTAACAGAACGGTTGTCAATGTGTGCACTCAACTTCCAGAGTTAAACCCGTGTGTGGATTCAGCAGTCTGCAAACACTTTCTCTGCCGAGTCCCAAAACAGGCGTTTTCAGCCCATTACCGGTATATGGAAGAAGCAGCAGTAAGCAGAGGGAAATATCTGCTTCTAAATCCAAAACGCAGCTATCTAACACAACGGTTGTCAATGTGTGCACTCAACTTCCAGAGTTAAACCCGTGTGTGGATTCAGCAGTCTGCAGAGACTTTCTCTGCAGAGTCCCAAAACAGGCGTTTTCAGCCCATTACCGGCATATGGAAGAAACAGCAGTAAGCACAGGGAAATATCTGCTTCTAAATCCAAAACGCAGCTATCTAACAGAACGGTTGTCAATGTGTGCACTCAACTTCCAGAGTTAAACCCGTGTGTGGATTCAGCAGTCTGCAGAGACTTTCTCTGCAGAGTCCCAAAACAGGCGTTTTCAGCCCATTACCGGCATATGGAAGAAACAGCAGTAAGCACAGGGAAATATCTGCTTCTAAATCCAAAACGCAGCTATCTAACAGAACGGTTGTCAATGTGTGCACTCAACTTCCAGAGTTAAACCCGTGTGTGGATTCAGCAGTCTGCAAACAGTTTCTCTGCAGAGTCCCAAAACAGGCGTTTTCAGCCCATTACCGGCATATGGAAGAAACAGCAGTAAGCACAGGGAAATATCTGCTTCTAAATCCAAAACGCAGCTATCTAACAGAACGGTTGTCAATGTGTGCACTCAACTTCCAGAGTTAAACCCGTGTGTGGATTCAGCAGTCTGCAAACACTTTCTCTGCCGAGTCCCAAAACAGGCGTTTTCAGCCCATTACCGGCATATGGAAGAAGCAGCAGTAAGCAGAGGGAAATATCTGCTTCTAAATCCAAAACGCAGCTATCTAACACAACGGTTGTCAATGTGTGCACTCAACTTCCAGAGTTAAACCCGTGTGTGGATTCAGCAGTCTGCAGAGACTTTCTCTGCAGAGTCCCAAAACAGGCGTTTTCAGCCCATTACCGGCATATGGAAGAAACAGCAGTAAGCACAGGGAAATATCTGCTTCTAAATCCAAAACGCAGCTATCTAACAGAACGGTTGTCAATGTGTGCACTCAACTTCCAGAGTTAAACCCGTGTGTGGATTCAGCAGTCTGCAGAGACTTTCTCTGCAGAGTCCCAAAACAGGCGTTTTCAGCCCATTACCGGCATATGGAAGAAACAGCAGTAAGCACAGGGAAATATCTGCTTCTAAATCCAAAACGCAGCTATCTAACAGAACGGTTGTCAATGTGTGCACTCAACTTCCAGAGTTAAACCCGTGTGTGGATTCAGCAGTCTGCAGAGACTTTCTCTGCAGAGTCCCAAAACAGGCGTTTTCAGCCCATTACCGGCATATGGAAGAAACAGCAGTAAGCACAGGGAAATATCTGCTTCTAAATCCAAAACGCAGCTATCTAACAGAACGGTTGTCAATGTGTGCACTCAACTTCCAGAGTTAAACCCGTGTGTGGATTCAGCAGTCTGCAGAGACTTTCTCTGCAGAGTCCCAAAACAGGCGTTTTCAGCCCATTACCGGCATATGGAAGAAACAGCAGTAAGCACAGGGAAATATCTGCTTCTAAATCCAAAACGCAGCTATCTAACAGAACGGTTGTCAATGTGTGCACTCAACTTCCAGAGTTAAACCCGTGTGTGGATTCAGCAGTCTGCAAACAGTTTCTCTGCAGAGTCCCAAAACAGGCGTTTTCAGCCCATTACCGGCATATGGAAGAAACAGCAGTAAGCACAGGGAAATATCTGCTTCTAAATCCAAAACGCAGCTATCTAACAGAACGGTTGTCAATGTGTGCACTCAACTTCCAGAGTTAAACCCGTGTGTGGATTCAGCAGTCTGCAGAGACTTTCTCTGCAGAGTCCCAAAACAGGCGTTTTCAGCCCATTACCGGCATATGGAAGAAACAGCAGTAAGCACAGGGAAATATCTGCTTCTAAATCCAAAACGCAGCTATCTAACAGAACGGTTGTCAATGTGTGCACTCAACTTCCAGAGTTAAACCCGTGTGTGGATTCAGCAGTCTGCAAACACTTTCTCTGCAGAGTCCCAAAACAGGCGTTTTCAGCCCATTACCGGCATATGGAAGAAACAGCAGTAAGCACAGGGAAATATCTGCTTCTAAATCCAAAACGCAGCTATCTAACAGAACGGTTGTCAATGTGTGCACTCAACTTCCAGAGTTAAACCCGTGTGTGGATTCAGCAGTCTGCAAACACTTTCTCTGCAGAGTCCCAAAACAGGCGTTTTCAGCCCATTACCGGCATATGGAAGAAACAGCAGTAAGCACAGGGAAATATCTGCTTCTAAATCCAAAACGCAGCTATCTAACAGAACGGTTGTCAATGTGTGCACTCAACTTCCAGAGTTAAACCCGTGTGTGGATTCAGCAGTCTGCAGAGACTTTCTCTGCAGAGTCCCAAAACAGGCGTTTTCAGCCCATTACCGGCATATGGAAGAAACAGCAGTAAGCACAGGGAAATATCTGCTTCTAAATCCAAAACGCAGCTATCTAACAGAACGGTTGTCAATGTGTGCACTCAACTTCCAGAGTTAAACCCGTGTGTGGATTCAGCAGTCTGCAAACACTTTCTCTGCAGAGTCCCAAAACAGGCGTTTTCAGCCCATTACCGGCATATGGAAGAAACAGCAGTAAGCACAGGGAAATATCTGCTTCTAAATCCAAAACGCAGCTATCTAACAGAACGGTTGTCAATGTGTGCACTCAACTTCCAGAGTTAAACCCGTGTGTGGATTCAGCAGTCTGCAAACACTTTCTCTGCAGAGTCCCAAAACAGGCGTTTTCAGCCCATTACCGGCATATGGAAGAAACAGCAGTAAGCACAGGGAAATATCTGCTTCTAAATCCAAAACGCAGCTATCTAACAGAACGGTTGTCAATGTGTGCACTCAACTTCCAGAGTTAAACCCGTGTGTGGATTCAGCAGTCTGCAGAGACTTTCTCTGCAGAGTCCCAAAACAGGCGTTTTCACCCCTTTACCGGCATATGGAAGAAACAGCAGTAAGCACAGGGAAATATCTGCTTCTAAATCCAAAACGCAGCTATCTAACAGAACGGTTGTCAATGTGTGCACTCAACTTCCAGAGTTAAACCCGTGTGTGGATTCAGCAGTCTGCAGAGACTTTCTCTGCAGAGTCCCAAAACAGGCGTTTTCAGCCCATTACCGGCATATGGAAGAAACAGCAGTAAGCACAGGGAAATATCTGCTTCTAAATCCAAAACGCAGCTATCTAACAGAACGGTTGTCAATGTGTGCACTCAACTTCCAGAGTTAAACCCGTGTGTGGATTCAGCAGTCTGCAGAGACTTTCTCTGCAGAGTCCCAAAACAGGCGTTTTCAGCCCATTACCGGCATATGGAAGAAACAGCAGTAAGCACAGGGAAATATCTGCTTCTAAATCCAAAACGCAGCTATCTAACAGAACGGTTGTCAATGTGTGCACTCAACTTCCAGAGTTAAACCCGTGTGTGGATTCAGCAGTCTGCAAACACTTTCTCTGCAGAGTCCCAAAACAGGCGTTTTCAGCCCATTACCGGCATATGGAAGAAACAGCAGTAAGCACAGGGAAATATCTGCTTCTAAATCCAAAACGCAGCTATCTAACAGAACGGTTGTCAATGTGTGCACTCAACTTCCAGAGTTAAACCCGTGTGTGGATTCAGCAGTCTGCAAACACTTTCTCTGCAGAGTCCCAAAACAGGCGTTTTCAGCCCATTACCGGCATATGGAAGAAACAGCATAAGCACAGGGAAATATCTGCTTCTAAATCCAAAACGCAGCTATCTAACAGAACGGTTGTCAATGTGTGCACTCAACTTCCAGAGTTAAACCCGTGTGTGGATTCAGCAGTCTGCAGAGACTTTCTCTGCAGAGTCCCAAAACAGGCGTTTTCAGCCCATTACCGGCATATGGAAGAAACAGCAGTAAGCACAGGGAAATATCTGCTTCTAAATCCAAAACGCAGCTATCTAACAGAACGGTTGTCAATGTGTGCACTCAACTTCCAGAGTTAAACCCGTGTGTGGATTCAGCAGCCTGCAGAGACTTTCTCTGCAGAGTCCCAAAACAGGCGTTTTCAGCCCATTACCGGCATATGGAAGAAACAGCAGTAAGCACAGGGAAATATCTGCTTCTAAATCCAAAACGCAGCTATCTAACAGAACGGTTGTCAATGTGTGCACTCAACTTCCAGAGTTAAACCCGTGTGTGGATTCAGCAGTCTGCAGAGACTTTCTCTGCAGAGTCCCAAAACAGGCGTTTTCAGCCCATTACCGGCATATGGAAGAAACAGCAGTAAGCACAGGGAAATATCTGCTTCTAAATCCAAAACGCAGCTATCTAACAGAACGGTTGTCAATGTGTGCACTCAACTTCCAGAGTTAAACCCGTGTGTGGATTCAGCAGTCTGCAAACACTTTCTCTGCAGAGTCCCAAAACAGGCGTTTTCAGCCCATTACCGGCATATGGAAGAAACAGCAGTAAGCACAGGGAAATATCTGCTTCTAAATCCAAAACGCAGCTATCTAACAGAACGGTTGTCAATGTGTGCACTCAACTTCCAGAGTTAAACCCGTGTGTGGATTCAGCAGTCTGCAAACACTTTCTCTGCAGAGTCCCAAAACAGGCGTTTTCAGCCCATTACCGGCATATGGAAGAAACAGCATAAGCACAGGGAAATATCTGCTTCTAAATCCAAAACGCAGCTATCTAACAGAACGGTTGTCAATGTGTGCACTCAACTTCCAGAGTTAAACCCGTGTGTGGATTCAGCAGTCTGCAGAGACTTTCTCTGCAGAGTCCCAAAACAGGTGTTTTCAGCCCATTACCGGCATATGGAAGAAACAGCAGTAAGCACAGGGAAATATCTGCTTCTAAATCCAAAACGCAGCTATCTAACAGAACGGTTGTCAATGTGTGCACTCAACTTCCAGAGTTAAACCCGTGTGTGGATTCAGAAGTCTGCAAACAGTTTCTCTGCAGAGTCCCAAAACAGGCGTTTTCAGCCCATTACCGGCATATGGAAGAAACAGCAGTAAGCACAGGGAAATATCTGCTTCTAAATCCAAAACGCAGCTATCTAACAGAACGGTTGTCAATGTGTGCACTCAACTTCCAGAGTTAAACCCGTGTGTGGATTCAGCAGTCTGCAAACAGTTTCTCTGCAGAGTCCCAAAACAGGCGATTTCAGCCCATTACCGGCATATGGAAGAAACAGCAGTAAGCACAGGGAAATATCTGCTTCTAAATCCAAAACGCAGCTATCTAACAGAACGGTTGTCAATGTGTGCACTCAACTTCCAGAGTTAAACCCGTGTGTGGATTCAGCAGTCTGCAGAGACTTTCTCTGCAGAGTCCCAAAACAGGCGTTTTCAGCCCTTTACCGGCATATGGAAGAAACAGCAGTAAGCACAGGGAAATATCTGCTTCTAAATCCAAAACGCAGCTATCTAACAGAACGGTTGTCAATGTGTGCACTCAACTTCCAGAGTTAAACCCGTGTGTGGATTCAGCAGTCTGCAGAGACTTTCTCTGCAGAGTCCCAAAACAGGCGTTTTCAGCCCATTACCGGCATATGGAAGAAGCAGCAGTAAGCACAGGGAAATATCTGCTTCTAAATCCAAAACGCAGCTATCTAACAGAACGGTTGTCAATGTGTGCACTCAACGTCCAGAGTTAAACCCGTCTGTGGATTCAGCAGTCTGCAGAGACTTTCTCTGCAGAGTCCCAAAACAGGCGTTTTCAGCCCATTACCGGCATATGGAAGAAACAGCAGTAAGCACAGGGAAATATCTGCTTCTAAATCCAAAACGCAGCTATCTAACAGAACGGTTGTCAATGTGTGCACTCAACTTCCAGAGTTAAACCCGTGTGTGGATTCAGCAGTCTGCAAACACTTTCTCTGCAGAGTCCCAAAACAGGCGTTTTCAGCCCATTACCGGCATATGGAAGAAACAGCAGTAAGCACAGGGAAATATCTGCTTCTAAATCCAAAACGCAGCTATCTAACAGAACGGTTGTCAATGTGTGCACTCAACTTCCAGAGTTAAAGCCGTGTGTGGATTCAGCAGTCTGCAAACACTTTCTCTGCAGAGTCCCAAAACAGGCGTTTTCAGCCCATTACCGGCATATGGAAGAAACAGCAGTAAGCACAGGGAAATATCTGCTTCTAAATCCAAAACGCAGCTATCTAACAGAACGGTTGTCAACGTGTGCACTCAACTTCCAGAGTTAATCCCGTGTGTGGATTCAGCAGTCTGCAAACACTTTCTCTGCAGAGTCCCAAAACAGGCGTTTTCAGCCCATTACCGGCATATGGAAGAAACAGCAGTAAGCACAGGGAAATATCTGCTTCTAAATCCAAAACGCAGCTATCTAACAGAACGGTTGTCAATGTGTGCACTCAACTTCCAGAGTTAAAGCCGTGTGTGGATTCAGCAGTCTGCAAACACTTTCTCTGCAGAGTCCCAAAACAGGCGTTTTCAGCCCATTACCGGCATATGGAAGAAACAGCAGTAAGCACAGGGAAATATCTGCTTCTAAATCCAAAACGCAGCTATCTAACAGAATGGTTGTCAATGTGTGCACTCAACTTCCAGAGTTAAACCCGTGTGTGGATTCAGCAGTCTGCAGAGACTTTCTCTGCAGAGTAACAAAACAGGCGTTTTCAGCCCATTACCGGCATATGGAAGAAACAGCAGTAAGCACAGGGAAATATCTGCTTCTAAATCCAAAACGCAGCTATCTAACAGAACGGTTGTCAATGTGTGCACTCAACTTCCAGAGTTAAACCCGTGTGTGGATTCAGCAGTCTGCAGAGACTTTCTCTGCAGAGTCCCAAAACAGGCGTTTTCAGCCCATTACCGGCATATGGAAGAAACAGCAGTAAGCACAGGGAAATATCTGCTTCTAAATCCAAAACGCAGCTATCTAACAGAACGGTTGTCAATGTGTGCACTCAACTTCCAGAGTTAAACCCGTGTGTGGTTTCAGCAGTCTGCAAACACTTTCTCTGCAGAGTCCCAAAACAGGCGTTTTCAGCCCATTACCGGCATATGGAAGAAACAGCTGTAAGCACAGGGAAATATCTGCTTCTAAATCCAAAACGCAGCTATCTAACAGAACGGTTGTCAATGTGTGCACTCAACTTCCAGAGTTAAACCCGTGTGTGGATTCAGCAGTCTGCAGAGACTTTCTCTGCAGAGTCCCAAAACAGGCGTTTTCAGCCCATTACCGGCATATGGAAGAAACAGCAGTAAGCACAGGGAAATATCTGCTTCTAAATCCAAAACGCAGCTATCTAACAGAACGGTTGTCAATGTGTGCACTCAACTTCCAGAGTTAAAGCCGTGTGTGGATTCAGCAGTCTGCAAACACTTTCTCTGCAGAGTCCCAAAACTGGCGTTTTCAGCCCATTACCGGCATATGGAAGAAACAGCAGTAAGCACAGGGAAATATCTGCTTCTAAATCCAAAACGCAGCTATCTAACAGAACGTTTGTCAATGTGTGCACTCAACTTCCAGAGTTAAACCCGTGTGTGGATTCAGCAGTCTGCAAACACTTTCTCTGCAGAGTCCCAAAACAGGCGTTTTCAGCCCATTACCGGCATATGGAAGAAACAGCAGTAAGCACAGGGAAATATCTGCTTCTAAATCCAAAACGCAGCTATCTAACAGAACGGTTGTCAATGTGTGCACTCAACTTCCAGAGTTAAACCCGTGTGTGGATTCAGCAGTCTGCAAACACTTTCTCTGCCGAGTCCCAAAACAGGCGTTTTCAGCCCATTACCGGCATATGGAAGAAACAGCAGTAAGCACAGGGAAATATCTGCTTCTAAATCCAAAACGCAGCTATCTAACAGAACGGTTGTCAATGTGTGCACTCAACTTCCAGAGTTAAACCCGTGTGTGGATTCAGCAGTCTGCAAACACTTTCTCTGCAGAGTCCCAAAACAGGCGTTTTCAGCCCATTACCGGCATATGGAAGAAACAGCAGTAAGCACAGGGAAATATCTGCTTCTAAATCCAAAACGCAGCTATCTAACAGAACGGTTGTCAATGTGTGCACTCAACTTCCAGAGTTAAACCCGTGTGTGGATTCAGCAGTCTGCAGAGACTTTCTCTGCAGAGTCCCAAAACAGGCGTTTTCAGCCCATTACCGGCATATGGAAGAAACAGCAGTAAGCACAGGGAAATATCTGCTTCTAAATCCAAAACGCAGCTATCTAACAGAACGGTTGTCAATGTGTGCACTCAACTTCCAGAGTTAAACCCGTGTGTGGATTCAGCAGTCTGCAAACACTTTCTCTGCAGAGTCCCAAAACAGGCGTTTTCAGCCCATTACCGGCATATGGAAGAAACAGCAGTAAGCACAAGGAAATATCTGCTTCTAAATCCAAAACGCAGCTATCTAACAGAACGGTTGTCAATGTGTGCACTCAACTTCCAGAGTTAAACCCGTGGGTGGATTCAGCAGTCTGCAAACACTTTCTCTGCAGAGTCCCAAAACAGGCGTTTTCAGCCCATTACCGGCATATGGAAGAAACAGCAGTAAGCACAGGGAAATATCTGCTTCTAAATCCAAAACGCAGCTATCTAACAGAACGGTTGTCAATGTGTGCACTCAACTTCCAGAGTTAAACCCGTGTGTGGATTCAGCAGTCTGCAAACACTTTCTCTGCAGAGTCCCAAAACAGGCGTTTTCAGCCCATTACCGGCATATGGAAGAAACAGCAGTAAGCACAGGGAAATATCTGCTTCTAAATCCAAAACGCAGCTATCTAACAGAACGGTTGTCAATGTGTGCACTCAACTTCCAGAGTTAAACCCGTGTGTGGATTCAGCAGTCTGCAAACACTTTCTCTGCAGAGTCCCAAAACAGGCGTTTTCAGCCCATTACCGGCATATGGAAGAAACAGCATAAGCACAGGGAAATATCTGCTTCTAAATCCAAAACGCAGCTATCTAACAGAACGGTTGTCAATGTGTGCACTCAACTTCCAGAGTTAAACCCGTGTGTGGATTCAGCAGTCTGCAGAGACTTTCTCTGCAGAGTCCCAAAACAGGTGTTTTCAGCCCATTACCGGCATATGGAAGAAACAGCAGTAAGCACAGGGAAATATCTGCTTCTAAATCCAAAACGCAGCTATCTAACAGAACGGTTGTCAATGTGTGCACTCAACTTCCAGAGTTAAACCCGTGTGTGGATTCAGAAGTCTGCAAACAGTTTCTCTGCAGAGTCCCAAAACAGGCGTTTTCAGCCCATTACCGGCATATGGAAGAAACAGCAGTAAGCACAGGGAAATATCTGCTTCTAAATCCAAAACGCAGCTATCTAACAGAACGGTTGTCAATGTGTGCACTCAACTTCCAGAGTTAAACCCGTGTGTGGATTCAGCAGTCTGCAAACAGTTTCTCTGCAGAGTCCCAAAACAGGCGATTTCAGCCCATTACCGGCATATGGAAGAAACAGCAGTAAGCACAGGGAAATATCTGCTTCTAAATCCAAAACGCAGCTATCTAACAGAACGGTTGTCAATGTGTGCACTCAACTTCCAGAGTTAAACCCGTGTGTGGATTCAGCAGTCTGCAGAGACTTTCTCTGCAGAGTCCCAAAACAGGCGTTTTCAGCCCTTTACCGGCATATGGAAGAAACAGCAGTAAGCACAGGGAAATATCTGCTTCTAAATCCAAAACGCAGCTATCTAACAGAACGGTTGTCAATGTGTGCACTCAACTTCCAGAGTTAAACCCGTGTGTGGATTCAGCAGTCTGCAGAGACTTTCTCTGCAGAGTCCCAAAACAGGCGTTTTCAGCCCATTACCGGCATATGGAAGAAGCAGCAGTAAGCACAGGGAAATATCTGCTTCTAAATCCAAAACGCAGCTATCTAACAGAACGGTTGTCAATGTGTGCACTCAACGTCCAGAGTTAAACCCGTCTGTGGATTCAGCAGTCTGCAGAGACTTTCTCTGCAGAGTCCCAAAACAGGCGTTTTCAGCCCATTACCGGCATATGGAAGAAACAGCAGTAAGCACAGGGAAATATCTGCTTCTAAATCCAAAACGCAGCTATCTAACAGAACGGTTGTCAATGTGTGCACTCAACTTCCAGAGTTAAACCCGTGTGTGGATTCAGCAGTCTGCAAACACTTTCTCTGCAGAGTCCCAAAACAGGCGTTTTCAGCCCATTACCGGCATATGGAAGAAACAGCAGTAAGCACAGGGAAATATCTGCTTCTAAATCCAAAACGCAGCTATCTAACAGAACGGTTGTCAATGTGTGCACTCAACTTCCAGAGTTAAAGCCGTGTGTGGATTCAGCAGTCTGCAAACACTTTCTCTGCAGAGTCCCAAAACAGGCGTTTTCAGCCCATTACCGGCATATGGAAGAAACAGCAGTAAGCACAGGGAAATATCTGCTTCTAAATCCAAAACGCAGCTATCTAACAGAACGGTTGTCAACGTGTGCACTCAACTTCCAGAGTTAATCCCGTGTGTGGATTCAGCAGTCTGCAAACACTTTCTCTGCAGAGTCCCAAAACAGGCGTTTTCAGCCCATTACCGGCATATGGAAGAAACAGCAGTAAGCACAGGGAAATATCTGCTTCTAAATCCAAAACGCAGCTATCTAACAGAACGGTTGTCAATGTGTGCACTCAACTTCCAGAGTTAAAGCCGTGTGTGGATTCAGCAGTCTGCAAACACTTTCTCTGCAGAGTCCCAAAACAGGCGTTTTCAGCCCATTACCGGCATATGGAAGAAACAGCAGTAAGCACAGGGAAATATCTGCTTCTAAATCCAAAACGCAGCTATCTAACAGAATGGTTGTCAATGTGTGCACTCCACTTCCAGAGTTAAACCCGTGTGTGGATTCAGCAGTCTGCAGAGACTTTCTCTGCAGAGTAACAAAACAGGCGTTTTCAGCCCATTACCGGCATATGGAAGAAACAGCAGTAAGCACAGGGAAATATCTGCTTCTAAATCCAAAACGCAGCTATCTAACAGAACGGTTGTCAATGTGTGCACTCAACTTCCAGAGTTAAACCCGTGTGTGGATTCAGCAGTCTGCAGAGACTTTCTCTGCAGAGTCCCAAAACAGGCGTTTTCAGCCCATTACCGGCATATGGAAGAAACAGCAGTAAGCACAGGGAAATATCTGCTTCTAAATCCAAAACGCAGCTATCTAACAGAACGGTTGTCAATGTGTGCACTCAACTTCCAGAGTTAAACCCGTGTGTGGTTTCAGCAGTCTGCAAACACTTTCTCTGCAGAGTCCCAAAACAGGCGTTTTCAGCCCATTACCGGCATATGGAAGAAACAGCTGTAAGCACAGGGAAATATCTGCTTCTAAATCCAAAACGCAGCTATCTAACAGAACGGTTGTCAATGTGTGCACTCAACTTCCAGAGTTAAACCCGTGTGTGGATTCAGCAGTCTGCAGAGACTTTCTCTGCAGAGTCCCAAAACAGGCGTTTTCAGCCCATTACCGGCATATGGAAGAAACAGCAGTAAGCACAGGGAAATATCTGCTTCTAAATCCAAAACGCAGCTATCTAACAGAACGGTTGTCAATGTGTGCACTCAACTTCCAGAGTTAAAGCCGTGTGTGGATTCAGCAGTCTGCAAACACTTTCTCTGCAGAGTCCCAAAACAGGCGTTTTCAGCCCATTACCGGCATATGGAAGAAACAGCAGTAAGCACAGGGAAATATCTGCTTCTAAATCCAAAACGCAGCTATCTAACAGAACGTTTGTCAATGTGTGCACTCAACTTCCAGAGTTAAACCCGTGTGTGGATTCAGCAGTCTGCAAACACTTTCTCTGCAGAGTCCCAAAACAGGCGTTTTCAGCCCATTACCGGCATATGGAAGAAACAGCAGTAAGCACAGGGAAATATCTGCTTCTAAATCCAAAACGCAGCTATCTAACAGAACGGTTGTCAATGTGTGCACTCAACTTCCAGAGTTAAACCCGTGTGTGGATTCAGCAGTCTGCAAACACTTTCTCTGCCGAGTCCCAAAACAGGCGTTTTCAGCCCATTACCGGCATATGGAAGAAACAGCAGTAAGCACAGGGAAATATCTGCTTCTAAATCCAAAACGCAGCTATCTAACAGAACGGTTGTCAATGTGTGCACTCAACTTCCAGAGTTAAACCCGTGTGTGGATTCAGCAGTCTGCAAACACTTTCTCTGCAGAGTCCCAAAACAGGCGTTTTCAGCCCATTACCGGCATATGGAAGAAACAGCAGTAAGCACAGGGAAATATCTGCTTCTAAATCCAAAACGCAGCTATCTAACAGAACGGTTGTCAATGTGTGCACTCAACTTCCAGAGTTAAACCCGTGTGTGGATTCAGCAGTCTGCAGAGACTTTCTCTGCAGAGTCCCAAAACAGGCGTTTTCAGCCCATTACCGGCATATGGAAGAAACAGCAGTAAGCACAGGGAAATATCTGCTTCTAAATCCAAAACGCAGCTATCTAACAGAACGGTTGTCAATGTGTGCACTCAACTTCCAGAGTTAAACCCGTGTGTGGATTCAGCAGTCTGCAAACACTTTCTCTGCAGAGTCCCAAAACAGGCGTTTTCAGCCCATTACCGGCATATGGAAGAAACAGCAGTAAGCACAAGGAAATATCTGCTTCTAAATCCAAAACGCAGCTATCTAACAGAACGGTTGTCAATGTGTGCACTCAACTTCCAGAGTTAAACCCGTGGGTGGATTCAGCAGTCTGCAAACACTTTCTCTGCAGAGTCCCAAAACAGGCGTTTTCAGCCCATTACCGGCATATGGAAGAAACAGCAGTAAGCACAGGGAAATATCTGCTTCTAAATCCAAAACGCAGCTATCTAACAGAACGGTTGTCAATGTGTGCACTCAACTTCCAGAGTTAAACCCGTGTGTGGATTCAGCAGTCTGCAGAGACTTTCTCTGCAGAGTCCCAAAACAGGCGTTTTCAGCCCATTACCGGCATATGGAAGAAACAGCAGTAAGCACAGGGAAATATCTGCTTCTAAATCCAAAACGCAGCTATCTAACAGAACGGTTGTCAATGTGTGCACTCAACTTCCAGAGTTAAACCCGTGTGTGGATTCAGCAGTCTGCAAACACTTTCTCTGCAGAGTCCCAAAACAGGCGTTTTCAGCCCATTACCGGCATATGGAAGAAACAGCAGTAAGCACAGGGAAATATCTGCTTCTAAATCCAAAACGCAGCTATCTAACAGAACGGTTGTCAATGTGTGCACTCAACTTCCAGAGTTAAACCCGTGTGTGGATTCAGCAGTCTGCAGAGACTTTCTCTGCAGAGTCCCAAAACAGGCGTTTTCAGCCCATTACCGGCATATGGAAGAAACAGCAGTAAGCACAGGGAAATATCTGCTTCTAAATCCAAAACGCAGCTATCTAACAGAACGGTTGTCAATGTGTGCACTCAACTTCCAGAGTTAAAGCCGTGTGTGGATTCAGCAGTCTGCAAACACTTTCTCTGCAGAGTCCCAAAACAGGCGTTTTCAGCCCATTACCGGCATATGGAAGAAACAGCAGTAAGCACAGGGAAATATCTGCTTCTAAATCCAAAACGCAGCTATCTAACAGAACGGTTGTCAATGTGTGCACTCAACTTCCAGAGTTAAACCCGTGTGTGGATTCAGCAGTCTGCAAACACTTTCTCTGCAGAGTCCCAAAACAGGCGTTTTCAGCCCATTACCGGCATATGGAAGAAACAGCAGTAAGCACAGGGAAATATCTGCTTCTAAATCCAAAACGCAGCTATCTAACAGAACGGTTGTCAATGTGTGCACTCAACTTCCAGCGTTAAACCCGTGTGTGGATTCAGCAGTCTGCAGAGACTTTCTCTGCAGAGTCCCAAAAAAGGCGTTTTCAGCCCATTACCGGCATATGGAAGAAACAGCAGTAAGCACAGGGAAATATCTGCTTCTAAATCCAAAACGCAGCTATCTAACAGAACGGTTGTCAATGTGTGCACTCAACTTCCAGAGTTAAACCCGTGTGTGGATTCAGCAGTCTGCAGAGACTTTCTCTGCAGAGTCCCAAAACAGGCGTTTTCAGCCCATTACCGGCATATGGAAGAAACAGCAGTAAGCACAGTTAAATATCTGCTTCTAAATCCAAAACGCAGCTATCTAACAGAACGGTTGTCAATGTGTGCACTCAACTTCCAGAGTTAAACCCGTGTGTGGATTCAGCAGTCTGCAAACACTTTCTCTGCAGAGTCCCAAAACAGGCGTTTTCAGCCCATTACCGGCATATGGAAGAAACAGCAGTAAGCACAGGGAAATATCTGCTTCTAAATCCAAAACGCAGCTATCTAACAGAACGGTTGTCAATGTGTGCACTCAACTTCCAGAGTTAAACCCGTGTGTGGATTCAGCAGTCTGCAAACACTTTCGCTGCAGAGTCCCAAATCAGGCGTTTTCAGCCCATTACCGACATATGGAAGAAACAGCAGTAAGCACAGGGAAATATCTGCTTCTAAATCCAAAACGCAGCTATCTAACAGAATGGTTGTCAATGTGTGCACTCAACTTCCAGAGTTAAACCCGTGTGTGGATTCAGCAGTCTGCAGAGACTTTCTCTGCAGAGTCCCAAAACAGGCGTTTTCAGCCCATTACCGGCATATGGAAGAAACAGCAGTAAGCACAGGGAAATATCTGCTTCTAAATCCAAAACGCAGCTATCTAACAGAACGGTTGTCAATGTGTGCACTCAACTTCCAGAGTTAAACCAGTGTGTGGATTCAGCAGTCTGCAGAGACTTTCTCTGCAGAGTCCCAAAACAGGCGTTTTCAGCCCATTACCGGCATATGGAAGAAACAGCAGTAAGCACAGGGAAATATCTGCTTCTAAATCCAAAACGCAGCTATCTAACAGAACGGTTGTCAATGTGTGCACTCAACTTCCAGAGTTAAACCCGTGTGTGGATTCAGCAGTCTGCAAACACTTTCTCTGCAGAGTCCCAAAACAGGCGTTTTCAGCCCATTACCGGCATATGGAAGAAACAGCAGTAAGCACAGGGAAATATCTGCTTCTAAATCCAAAACGCAGCTATCTAACAGAACGGTTGTCAATGTGTGCACTCAACTTCCAGAGTTAAACCCGTGTGTGGATTCAGCAGTCTGCAGAGACTTTCTCTGCAGAGTCCCAAAACAGGCGTTTTCAGCCCATTACCGGCATATGGAAGAAACAGCAGTAAGCACAGGGAAATATCTGCTTCTAAATCCAAAACGCAGCTATCTAACAGAACGGTTGTCAATGTGTGCACTCAACTTCCAGAGTTAAACCCGTGTGTGGATTCAGCAGTCTGCAAACAGTTTCTCTGCAGAGTCCCAAAACAGGCGTTTTCAGCCCATTACCGGCATATGGAAGAAACAGCAGTAAGCACAGGGAAATATCTGCTTCTAAATCCAAAACGCAGCTATCTAACAGAACGGTTGTCAATGTGTGCACTCAACTTCCAGAGTTAAACCCGTGTGTGGATTCAGCAGTCTGCAAACACTTTCTCTGCAGAGTCCCAAAACAGGCGTTTTCAGCCCATTACCGGCATATGGAAGAAACAGCAGTAAGCACAGGGAAATATCTGCTTCTAAATCCAAAACGCAGCTATCTAACAGAACGGTTGTCAATGTGTGCACTCAACTTCCAGAGTTAAAGCCGTGTGTGGATTCAGCAGTCTGCAAACACTTTCTCTGCAGAGTCCCAAAACAGGCGTTTTCAGCCCATTACCGGCATATGGAAGAAACAGCAGTAAGCACAGGGAAATATCTGCTTCTAAATCCAAAACGCAGCTATCTAACAGAACGGTTGTCAATGTGTGCACTCAACTTTCAGAGTTAAACCCGTGTGTGGATTCAGCAGTCTGCAGAGACTTTCTCTGCAGAGTCCCAAAACAGGCGTTTTCAGCCCATTACCGGCATATGGAAGAAACAGCAGTAAGCACAGGGAAATATCTGCTTCTAAATCCAAAACGCAGCTATCTAACAGAACGGTTGTCAATGTGTGCACTCAACTTCCAGAGTTAAACCCGTGTGTGGATTCAGCAGTCTGCAAACACTTTCTCTGCAGAGTCCCAAAACAGGCGTTTTCAGCCCATTACCGGCATATGGAAGAAACAGCAGTAAGCACAGGGAAATATCTGCTTCTAAATCCAAAACGCAGCTATCTAACAGAACGGTTGTCAATGTGTGCACTCAACTTCCAGAGTTAAACCCGTGTGTGGATTCAGCAGTCTGCAGAGACTTTCTCTGCAGAGTCCCAAAACAGGCGTTTTCAGCCCATTACCGGCATATGGAAGAAACAGCAGTAAGCACAGGGAAATATCTGCTTCTAAATCCAAAACGCAGCTATCTAACAGAACGGTTGTCAATGTGTGCACTCAACTTCCAGAGTTAAAACCCGTGTGTGGATTCAGCAGTCTGCAGAGACTTTCTCTGCAGAGTCCCAAAACAGGCGTTTTCAGCCCATTACCGGCATATGGAAGAAACAGCAGTAAGCACAGGGAAATATCTGCTTCTAAATCCAAAACGCAGCTATCTAACAGAACGGTTGTCAATGTGTGCACTCAACTTCCAGAGTTAAACCCGTGTGTGGATTCAGCAGTCTGCAAACAGTTTCTCTGCAGAGTCCCAAAACAGGCGTTTTCAGCCCATTACCGGCATATGGAAGAAACAGCAGTAAGCACAGGGAAATATCTGCTTCTAAATCCAAAACGCAGCTATCTAACAGAACGGTTGTCAATGTGTGCACTCAACTTCCAGAGTTAAACCCGTGTGTGGATTCAGCAGTCTGCAGAGACTTTCTCTGCAGAGTCCCAAAACAGGCGTTTTCAGCCCATTACCGGCATATGGAAGAAACAGCAGTAAGCACAGGGAAATATCTGCTTCTAAATCCAAAACGCAGCTATCTAACAGAACGGTTGTCAATGTGTGCACTCAACTTCCAGAGTTAAACCCGTGTGTGGATTCAGCAGTCTGCAAACACTTTCTCTGCAGAGTCCCAAAACAGGCGTTTTCAGCCCATTACCGGCATATGGAAGAAACAGCAGTAAGCACAGGGAAATATCTGCTTCTAAATCCAAAACGCAGCTATCTAACAGAACGGTTGTCAATGTGTGCACTCAACTTCCAGAGTTAAACCCGTGTGTGGATTCAGCAGTCTGCAAACACTTTCTCTGCAGAGTCCCAAAACAGGCGTTTTCAGCCCATTACCGGCATATGGAAGAAACAGCAGTAAGCACAGGGAAATATCTGCTTCTAAATCCAAAACGCAGCTA